>NC_053393.1:31735256-31774213 GCF_905171765.1 Bufo bufo
CAAACCATTACCTTAGACTGATTTTGCTTAAGGACTCCAATTCTCGTTAAAGGCAAAACCACTAAACGAAACCACTGAGAGGTTGTAATTCACTCCACAACCAGTGGGTGGCCTCACACAGACACCGACAGGATAGACATCTCATGACAGAATATTGTAAACTCATCTTTATATCTGTAAGTTATGACAGCGGTCGGTGGCCATCATCACTCCTGCCCTCCCGATGGACAGGATACTGGGATCGGACAGCTCGAATCTACTGGCATTCCCCTGCCCGGCCGCTGGAGTAGCTCTGCTCCGTCCACCTTTACACAGGTTAAAGTCGGTTTCCTGTTGTGTCCGTAGAGTGTGTATTTCTTCTGGCTCTTACAAAGGCAGAGTGTGCACAAGACAATGGTTGGCCACCGTGGGGTACTGAAGGCACCTCTGGGAAGGTGCCTGAGCAATGGCTTCCAGTTTGCTAGTTTCTGGCAAAGGTGTACAGTTTCTCGTTCGTCTGTACATGTACCAACTTCTGCCTGATTTCTGACTATGATCCTACGTTGCCTGCCCTGACCTCTGCCTGTTCTCCGTATTGGCCCTTCGCTGCCTTCCCTGACCTCTGAATGCTCTCAATGCCGGAGCTGAGTTGCCTGTCCTAACCACGGACTGTTACTGGATTGCATGTACCACGCCTGCCCTGACCTCAGCCTGTCCCTGACCGTGGTTTTTCCTGATCCTTTAGTGCTCCACATTGGTGTGTCTATCCCCGTGGAACAGAGAGACTACTCCAAGAGAAAGCGGCCTGGGAATACCCCTGAAGTGAAGTCCAGATCCTTGTACAGGGGTTCATGGGTGAAGACCAGGGGTGGTACTTACATAACACCCTAAGGAGTAGCCCCAAGCCAAATCTGCTCAAGATCCATATCAGGTAGGTAGGTAGGTATACCACTTTTTCAAAATTAAAGGACTACTGAGTCACCTTCACATATATTGCTTTCAGGTCAGGGCAGTACCCCTGGTGTGTAGAAGGACTTTCAATGGGTTCAGGAGCGCCATGGTGCAGGAAAAATTAGGAAGAGACGTAGAACCCAACTGGTGCTGTGCCCCTTTCATTTTCAGGACCCCCACCAATCATGAGGTGATGGCATACCCTAGCGATATGTCATCACTTTATAAGGTAGGAATACCCCTTTAGGATATTGTTGGCATGCCTCTTGTACAACTTCACCCAATCAGGACATCAATGTCTGCTGGGTAATGGATGCCCGATGCGGTGGAATCACAGTATGTAAATGATGTACACAGTCTATATAGGATTCTTCAGGATTAAAGTATCGAATGTCTATCCTAAGGATCGGCCATCGATCGGTGGGGGTCTCAGAGACCCCTTCCAGTCAACACCATAAAGCACCGCATCCTGTATATTGCTTACTCAAGCACAGTGGCTCCTCCGAAAAAGAAGGCCGAGCCCAATCACCAAGGAGGACAGACCCCCCATTGAAATACTGATGGCTTACGCCAAGGTTAGGCCGTGAGTTAATTCCTGGAGAACCCCTTTGAGGAGAGTTTCTAGAACATAACATATGGTTATAGTAGTTAAAATGTCTAGGAGGTTTACTGCTCAATCTTGCAGATCTTGACTCTTCCCTTATGTCTAGTCACACAAACTCTAAACCCAGCGATACACACATCACATTAATATAGGCCGAGATCGATCGAGTAGTCGGATTTCAATATGTCTGATCCTTCTGCTCTTAGCGAGATAAGCAGTTTTGTCTGCCGGCAGCTTTCTCTTCTCTCTCCGTGCAGGATACACATATGTTTCGTAGAGCCGAGTAGGCATAATATATGGAGGAGATAGGTTAAAGGGCTATTCTGGTGCCATAATTTTTTTTTAAATGGAGCAGTGGAGGCTAAAAAAAATAACAAACAGAGGGTACTCACCTTAAAAATTCCTGACTGCGGCTCAGGTCCCTGCTCTTCTCCACTTCCTCTTTTGCTTGGCCTGTCTGCTCAGCCAATCTCCACCTTCAGTGGTGACCCGCCTCCGCCTGTGATTGGCTGAGCAGGCAGGTCAAGTAATTTCAAGCCGAAATAGTGGAAGTTGAGCGGAGCAGGGACCAGAGTCGCAGCTGGGTATTGGTAAGGTGAGTACTTACTGTTTGCTGTTGCCTTCTCCAATCCCATTTATGAATATGGCTCCAGAATCCCCCATTTAACCCCCTTAAACCTATACGACTGGTGTAATGAGTGCATCGTTTGCCTTACATTTGGCCATAACATCTACACCACTGCTCAGCCATCTACTCTTGTATTGAAGCTGAACTGCCTTAACCCGTTCCGTTTTCCGGCAAAACAGAATTTGCCTAACGATGAGCTGCAAATACAATGCAAACCTGCTCTTCCAATTGCAGACAGTACCTCGACAAGAGTGGATATATTTCATTAAAGGCAAAAAAAAGCCACACCCACACTATGCTAGACACCAGTAGGGACCCATAGGGTTGGCAGCACATAGATGCAGTGACCCAGTGGTTTACTGCTAAAGATTCAATGTTCTAATGTAGTATGGTTGATTGCTAAGGATGTTAAGATGCTGTGTGCTAACTATGCATTTTCAGTGAATAGTGTGGCTGGATTATGCACTGTGTAATCTCAATAGGCTGAGAATGGGTAGGAAATGGTTAATTGCCAGTCCCAGTTGCCAGGTGGTGCTGGCCCCACTTTCCCACTTGGCTAGTGAGTTGTTGGCAAGTAGGCCAAGAGAGAAGACATGCATATAGTTGTTGCTCTGTAATCCAGCCGAGCAAAAGATGCATTTTTTTTCCAGGGAAACACCATCTCTGTGTGATTTAAAGGTGTCAGAAAAGCAACTGTGCTAAGAGCGAAGCTCTGAGGGGCAGAAGCATTACATGTTCTATGGATGGTTGAGGACAATCCTTAAGGGATAGTGTTTGGACTAAGTGAGTAAAGGTAACACGTTTTACGGCTTTGGACTTTAATGCATGTAGTTAGGTTATGTTGCTTCCTGCACTTGCAACACTACTGGAGAAGGTCTGGCCATCCGTTCTAGGACTGCATCCGCGAGGTTGGGAAGTGCAGATATATTAAGAAAGGACTTGCAGCCTTTGGTTATGGGAAGATTTTGTTGTATTGTAGAGGAGGGAGATAATCATATTGCTAACCCACCATACAACACTTTTTTGGAACATCATGTCCAGTTATATACTTGAGACTGTGCCTACTACTTATAATACCAATCATCTCCAAGTCATGAGAATGTTTGCTATAATCACCTGGTCTGGTCATTGCCTCCTATCATCTACCAGCCTGGCCCTGCACATCTGTTACACCCTTCTACCCCAGCCTCCACCAGGCAGGAGGCCCCAAAATCCAGGTAAGGAAGGGTTTCCACCACCCATCCACTCACTGCACCACGCAGCCTAGGGGAGTGGCAGAAGCAGGGTCGGCCACCATGAGGACTACCACCACCTCAAAGATTCTGCCGCCACTCTGATCCTCTCCATCACCACCACCATTCTTCCCCAGTGCGCTGCACAGACACATATAGGAGACACGCCATCTTGTGACAGAGTATCGCAAAAACATTTTTTTTTAAAGGATAGTCCTCTTGGACCTTGCATATCAGGACATGTCCAGCGAAGAGGAAAGGTAAGGAAATTACACATCTATAGGTGGGTACTGCAGCATCAGCCCCATTTACCAAACACATTCTGCTGACAGGTGTGGGACTCCTTCTGGAAGAAGAGGCATGTTTTTCTGATCCTGCCAAGCCCTTTCAAACCTTCCACTTGGGGGTGGCACATCTGGTGGATGTTCCATCAATATCTATGAAGGCAATCCGCTATAAAGTGTAGCTCTGGTGATGTTGACCATCGTGCCACCTCTTAGAAGTTTGACAACGACGGCTGGAGACACAGGTGGGTCTCCTGCCTAGACAACTGAATGAAGCCTATTTTCGGCAGTCCCCATAGAAATAATGGAAAGCGCACCGTGCAAGGGCGTTCACGCTGGAGAAAGCAGAGCCAGCACTCATCTATTTTCGGCAGTCCACAGAAATGACAGGAGGGTGGCCGCGCTTGGGCTGCTGCTCTCCTTTTAGTTTGGTGGTCCCATTCTGGAGATAGGTGTGGGTCCCAGAGGTGGGACCTGCACCTATCTGACACTGGTTGCATATTCTTGCGATTTGCCACCAATGGCTCAGAAGAGACAACCTTTTAACTAAATGCAGCAGAATTCGGGTCAATTTGCACCAAAACATTGTGTACGTGCCTTGTGCCACATATCTTATTCTGCTTTAGGGTCCATTCACACGTCCGCAACTTTGGTCCGGATCCGTTCCGCAATTCCAGTCCTTGAGGTGGGACCAGCACCTATCTTGTGAACAGGGGGTCCAGCTGCTGTGAATGGAGTGGTAGCTGTGCATGTGCTGCTCTCCATTCACAAATAATGAGCATGCTCTCTCCATTTACAGATAAAAGAGCCTCTTTTTAGATGGATGCAGGGGTTAAAAATGTTTCACTCAATTATTTCTGAATATACCTTTAATGCAGTTAGGGCATCATTTTTTGATCCACTGCATAGAATAAAAAAAAAAGTAAAGGAAAATTCTGCCTACCTGCAGCCACCACTAGAGGGAGCTTTGGTGCTTCCTGCATACTGAATTACTATTGAGCCTCAGCTCCCCCTAGTGGTGACTACAGACTTTTATCAATGTATGGTTTACACAGGAGATCACTGGTATAAAAGGAGGAGATTCACTTTAAAGCAGGGATGCTCAACCTCCGGCCCTCCAGCTGTTGCAAAACTACAACTCCCAGCATGCATTAATAGCTGTAGGCTGTCCAGGCATACTGGGAGTTGTATGTCGGACTCCCGCCAATCAGATACGGATGATAGGTTATTAGTATTAAAATCTCTGGAAAAAAAACGTTAACTCTTTAATGGGTTTCTACTCTGAAAAGTCCACTTTATTAGAAGGGTCCCTGTGAGCCCATCGGGGGGGGGGGGGGTAAGATACCATCAATCCGTGCTCATCATATGTCAAGAAGTGTTGAATTTTCCTGAAGCGCCTCCACAGGAGGAATGATGTATTACACAGTTCTCACAGAAATTCTAGAGCTTTCCCTCTGTGGCACAGATCTACCGAGAAATAGTTTGCAGCTCTTCTATCTTACTCGTCTTATACCATATATTGGCCCTAATCTGCTCGTCACCAAACCAAGACCATAATGCATTGCATCAATGAGATGGGTAGCAGAGTTGAGTTTGTCAGCCAACTGATACCAAATTGTTCTCTCACCCAGAAGCCGCAGGTAAATCCGACTAACGAGTTGCCTTTGTGTAGAAGAGAAACAGTAAATGGCAGACTCAGCTCTGCTACATCTGTGACGTAGTCTTACTGCACTCACATTAGTTAAACCAGCCACATCGCAAAGTGCCTGAACCGGCCGCTCCGGACCGATTGTGTGGTTTAATGGCCGCTAGAAGCAGGTTTTATCTTTCTACACATGAGATCTCGGGGGAGTGCAGAATCTGGCAGCGCAGTGGAGAGGACTGAGTGCGGAGGGCGAGGACAGGGAGGGCGAGGGCAGGGAGGGCGAGCGAGGACAGCGAGGGCGAGGGCAGGGAGGGCGAGGGCAGGGAGGGCGAGGGCAGGGAGGGCGAGGGCGAGGGCAGGGAGGGCGAGGGCAGGGAGGGCGAGGGCAGGGAGGGCGTACGGTACTGTACGCGGTTCTTATGGGTCTCTTTCTGCAGAACCAGACTACAAAGGGTACGATTGTAGTCTGGAACCATGACGACGCACAGGTGTGCATGGGAGCTGCATACGTAAGTCATGAGATTGCTTCGCTTCACTGTTCTCGGCTTCTCGTTGGTCAAGTCCATGCAAGGAGTTAATTTCTGGTGGGAATAATTACTATGAGGTTTTATGAAAGTCTGATAAGTGGGTGCCCCTACCTGTCAGCGTGGGGGTCTCTGACCCCATTGATACGGAAGATCCACCACTCACAGTCCGCAACTGATTGAGCAGAGATTCCCAGTCTACACCTGGAGTTGGCCCAGTTGAACTTACATTAAGGGTCCATTCACACGTCCGTAGAATCCGGACCTATTCATTCTCTATGGGCCCGGAAGTGATGCGGACAGCACACAGTGTGCTGTCCGCATCCGCATTTCCGGAGCGCGGCCCCGATCTTCCGGTCCGCGGCTCCCGAAAAAAATAGAACATGTTGCCAAGAATAGGCAGTTCTATTGGGGGTGCCGGCCGGGTGTATTGCGGATCCGCAATACACTACGGACGTAGTGAATGGACCCTAAGTTGGGGTCCCTTCACGTGAAAGCAAGAGGGGTACTCACGTGTTTTTCGGAGCATAAAATGCACCAAAATCTACGAAAAACATATAGAAAAGCCCAACCGTGCTTTCTCCAGCGACTTACGAAATTCCCATAACCATTGGTGTGTTGGCCGCCACCGCGTTAAAGGGGTCGTCTCACTTCTACGTATACCTGTAGAGAACGTTAATACAAGGCACTTTACTAATGTGTTGTGATTCTCCATGTTGCTTCCTTTGCTGGCTTGGATTCATTTTCCCATCACATTAGACACTGCTCGTTTCCATGGTTACGACCACCCTGCAATCCAGCAGCGGTGGTCGTGCTTGCAGACACAGTAGGAAAAAAAGCACCAGCCTATTTGAGGTCCCACGGCGGTCCCGGCCACCAGAGAGACTGGAGCTTTTTCCTATAGTGTCGTTGTAAGCGCGACCACCGCTGCTGGATTGCAGGGTGGTCGTAACCATAAAATGTGAAGGAGTAAAATGAATCCAGCCAGCAAAGGAAACAACATGGAGAATCACCACACATTAGTAAGCGCCTCGTAGTAACTTTTTTGACATGCTAAATGCTATTTGCTGAAGTGAGAGGACCCCTTTAAGCCGGTGGCCACCTTGGGAGGGGTCTCGTAGATAATATCAGACACGTACGGCTTGTCTTATGGAAAACCCCTCGAAGTGAAGCTAAACAGACCACGAATTAGAAGGATGAGATGATGTGCGGTGGAGGAAGGCGAGCGATAGAATAATATCAGGAAGCTGCAAACCCCCGATTCCCCGCGCAGGGAGGAGAGCGCCGCCGTGTGAATTATGCAACAGATTCCAATTTAGCCTTTCCAACGTGTGATAAACTGGTCTTGATGGGAACGTCAGGGGAGACACCAGGCAGACAGAAGGAAAATACAACGCGGCAGATTTGGACGCCTGAATCGCGCATCTCGTACGGGGTTCGGGACGTGCCAAGAACGCAGAAAGAATATATGGAGGGGCTGCTCTCGACTGGCAAGTGGCGCTTCATTTGCATAGTTAAAATCCCTCCATCTGTGGTACTGTAAAGCGTCGACAAATACCGCGAACTAACGGCGTCGCCATAAAACGCGCCGGAGGGGATAGAGAATAGTAAAACGGCAAAATGCTGCTGGATGGATAATGGTTCTGTGGGGCGGAAGACAAGGATAACAACCACTGCATAGATGTAGCAGTGCCGAGTTTGTCATTGGACTCATTGGAGCTGCTCTCTCTCTGTGACCAGTTTATAAGATGTTTGAGCTGTGCAGTACCAGATGACAAACTCAGCTCCACTACTTCTGATGAATGGAGCAGGTTTGTGTTCTACCAGATGACAAACTCAGCTCCACTACCTCTGATGAATGAGCAGGTTTGTGTTCTACCAGATGACAAACTCAGCTCCACTACCTCTGATGAATGGAGCAGATATGTGGTCTACCAGATGACAAACTCAGCTCTGCTACCATCTGATGAATGGAGAAGGCTTGTGTTCTACCAGATGACAAACTCAGCTCCACTACCTCTGATGAATGTAGCAGTTTAGTGTTCTACCAGATGACCAAACTCAGCTCCACTACCTCTGATGAATGGAGGAGGTTTGTGTTCTACCAGATGACAACTCAGCCCACTACATCTGATGAATGGAGAAGGCTTGTGTTCTACCAGATGACAAACTCAGCTCCACTACCTCTGATGAATGGAACAGGTTTGTGTTCTACCAGATGACAAACTCAGCTCCACTACCTCTGATAAATGTAGCAGGCTTGTTTTCTACCAGATGACAAACTCAGCTCCACTACCTCTGATAAATGTAGCAGGCTTGTTTTCTACCAGATGACAAACTCAGCTCCACTACCTCTGATAAATGTAGCAGGGCTTGTGTTCTAACAGATGACAAACTCAGCTCCACTACCTCTGATAAATGTAGCAGGTGGTTTGTGTTCTACCAGATGACAAACTCAGCTCCACTTCCTCTGATGAATGGAGCAGGTTTGTGTTCTACCAGATGACAACTCAGCTCCACTACCTCTGATGAATGTAGCAGATTTGTGTTCTACCAGATGACAACTCAGCTCCACTACCTCTGATGAATGTAGCAGGTTTGTGTTCTACCAGATGACAAACTCAGCTCCACTACCTCTGACTAATGTAGCAGATTTGTGTTCTACCAGATGACAAACTCAGCTCCACTACCTCTGATGAATGTAGCAGGCTTGTTTTCTTTTTACAAATTGCAAACTCAGCCCTGCTACATCTGACTTATGTGGATCTAAGGAAACAAGTGGAGCTTAAAGTTGCTAGAAAAAAATACATAATACGATAACCAACTCACTATACGAACCATGTATAGTGAGAAGACACCAAGTATGGCGAGGAGGCACCAAGTATGGCGAGGAGGCACCAAGTATGGCGAGGAGGCACCAAGTATGGCGAGGAGGCACCAAGTATGGCGAGGAGGCACCAAGTATGGCGAGGAGGCACCAAGTATGGCGAGGAGGCACCACGTATGGCGAGGAGGCACCAAAGTATGGCGAGGAGGCACCAAGTATGCGAGGAGGCACCAAGTATGGCGAGAGGCACCTAGTAGGCGAGGAGGCACCAAGTATGGCGAGGAGGCACCAAGTATGGCGAGGAGGCACCAAGTATGGCGAGGAGGCACCAAGTATGGCGAGGAGGCACCATGCATTTTGACATAATAGAGCAGTTTTATTAGATACATGGTATCAGAGCATCAGAAGAAACTTCCTACTGCATCTCGGAGAAGCGCCCTAGTACCAAGATAGGCCTGGATACTCACTAAGTCTTACATTTAAAGGGTCATTGATATGGACAGTAGCAGAGCCAGTGTCGGATCATTGTGATGATCTGGTCTTTGTGCAGTGAATGTGGTCTGCCTTAGAACTGTAGAATAACCAGAAACAGAGACCCTGACAATGTCTGCTCTGCTGCATCCTATGCGCCCACACCAGAGGACAGGAATCACTGAGGGATTTTACTATTAGGGGAAACAGCAAACAGCCCAGAGATGTCACAGCAGTAAGACGAGGGGGCAGCGGTCAGCCAGAGGGCCATTCCTGATAAATCACCCCCTCTGCCGCACAGCGCAGACTAATGAGACAAACCGCAGCCTGAAGAACACAACAGCCCAACAAGAGACCCCTATTGAGAGTGTCTAAGAGAGGAAGCCCTGAGACCTCCACCCCCCCAGAGAGGACAGGACTACTACCAGCAGCAGATTGCCATGATGTCATGATCTCACCTAGACATGCAAGCCTCCCAGACCCCACCTGGTGTAGGAATAGAACCAGGAGGAGAAGTCACATGGGAGGGGGTCCAAAATTTGCAGCATAAGGTTTAATTGAAACTGTATGCAATAATGAATATAACTGGGGGAGGGGGGGGGGTAAAGAAAGCAAAGGAAAGAGGCAGGAAAGCAAAAGGAAGAGGCTGAAGACTAGAACTGGAAGGAGGCAGGAAAGCACAGCAAAGGGGGTGAAGACTAGAACTGGAGGGGGGCAGGAAAGCAAAGAGACAAAATATAAGGTGGGTGAAGTAAGAAATTAGGAAGAGGATGAAGACTAGAACTGGAGGGGGGCAGGAAAGCAAAGGCAAGGGGGTAAAGACTAGAACTGGAGAGGGGCAGGAAAGCAAAGGCAAGGGGGTAAAGACTAGAACTGGAGAGGGGCAGGAAAGCAAAGGCAAGGGGGTAAAGACTAGAACTGGAGAGGGGCAGGAAAGCAAAGGCAAGGGGGTAAAGACTAGAACTGGAGGGGGGCAGGAAAGCAAAGACAAGGGGGTAAAGACTAGAACTGGAGGGGGCAGGAAAGCAAAGGGAAGGGGGTAAAGACTAGAATTGGAGGGGGGGGCAGGAAAGCAAAGGCAAGGGGGTAAAGACTAGAATTGGAGGGGGCAGGAAAGCAAAGGGAAGGGGGTAAAGACTAGAATTGGAGGGGGGCAGGAAAGCAAAGACCGGGGGTAAAGACTAGAACTGGAGGGGGGTAGGAAAGCAAAGACAAGGGGGTAAAGACTAGAACTGGAGGGGGGCAGGAAAGCAAAGACAAGGGGGTAAAGACTAGAACTGGAGGGGGGCAGGAAAGCAAAGACAAGGGGGTAAAGACTAGAACTGGAGGGGGGCAGGAAAGCAAAGACAAGGGGGTAAAGACTAGAATTGGAGGGGGGCAGGAAAGCAAAGGCAAGGGGGTAAAGACTAGAACTGGAGGGGGGCAGGAAAGCAAAGACAAGGGGGTAAAGACTAGAACTGGAGGGGGCAGGAAAGCAAAGGGAAGGGGGTAAAGACTAGAATTGGAGGGGGGCAGGAAAGCAAAGACCGGGGGTAAAGACTAGAACTGGAGGGGGGCAGGAAAGCAAAGACAAGGGGGTAAAGACTAGAACTGGAGGGGGGCAGGAAAGCAAAGACAAGGGGGTAAAGACTAGAACTGGAGGGGGCAGGAAAGCAAAGGGAAGGGGGTAAAGACTAGAATTGGAGGGGGGCAGGAAAGCAAAGACCAGGGGGTAAAGACTAGAACTGGAGGGGGGCAGGAAAGCAAAGACCAGGGGGTAAAGACTAGAACTGGAGGAGGGCAGGAAAGCAAAGACAAGGGGGTAAAGACTAGAACTGGAGGGGGGGCAGGAAAGCAAAGACAAGGGGGTAAAGACTAGAACTGGAGGGGTGGGGCAGGAAAGCAAAGACAAGGGGGTAAAGACTAGAACTGGAGGGGGGGGGGGCAGGAAAGCAAAGGGAAGGGGGTAAAGACTAGAAGTGGAGAGGGCAGGAAAGCAAAAGGACAAAACATAACTGGGAGGGAGGGGGAGGGAGGCAGAAAAGCAAAGGGAAGGGGTTAACCATGAGAATATATGACCCCCATATTCTACCATGGGGGGGGGGGGGGCATTCTCCAGAGAAGTGCCCCCGGACACCACACTCACCCCCAGCCACAAGGTTACACACTTTATTCTCCAGGACAAGGTGCATTTAGGGCATCTGGGTAGATCCCAGGGGATGCAGAAGACCCCCGACACCTGACCATAGAGACCCCTCCTGCCAGTGACCCTGGGGTCGCCATGATGAACCTTCAGCCCACCCCACCCTCCCGACACTGACCCCTCGGTGGTCCATGCACGGGTGGTCTCCTCACCTTCAGTCACCATCCTAAGCGCGTGAGTAAAAGCAGGGTCCAGCGCGTCCTTCTCAGCCAAGAGTTGGGGCAGATACTTCTCCATTCCAAGCAAAGAGAGCCAACGAGAAAAGTCCGGGCACCACTGTGTGAACAGGAGGCTGCAGGAAGACGCACTGTCGCAAGAACTACTACCCCCAACCGGAGACTGGACGGTCATAGAGGGGCGGAGGGATACACTGACAATCCACAACCTCCGCTGTCTCCTCCTGACGGGCACTGTGCACAGCGACCGCTGCCGCTCTCTATAAACACTCGGCTGCGTCCGCCGTCCCGGGCCCCGCCCACAGGGCGGGCACCTGACAGATCTCTCCGCCTTCAGCCCCGTCTACAGCAGTAAGCGCCTCTTATTGGCGGAGGAATACAATGTGCATAGATAGTTGTATCCTTCCGCCAGTCGCTGTCCATAGTGCTGCAGGAGCTCAGGTAACAACCGGGATGGAAAAAAAAACGCAGCAAAATCGCAGTTATGATGGGAAAAGAATGCTGAACCTCTGGTCATTGTCCATGGTGCAAAACCTCTGGTCACTGTCTATAGTGCTGAACCTCTGGTCATTGTCCATGGTGTAAACCTCTGGTCACTCTCCGTGGTGTAAACCTCTGGTCACTGTCCGTGGTGTAAACCTCTGGTCACTGTCCGTGGTGCTGAATCTCTGGTCACTCACTGTCCATGGTGCTGAACCTTTGGTCACAGACTCCAGTCCATGGTGCAGAACCTCTTGTCACTGTCTATAGTGTAGAACCTCTGGTTACTGTCCACGGTGCTGAAGCTCTGGTCACTGTCCATATAGTGCTGAACCTCTGGTTACTGTCCACAACGCAGAACCTCTAGTCACTGTCCATGGTGTAGAACCTCTGGTCACTGTCCATGGTGCAAAACCTCTAGTCATTGTCCATTGTGCAGAACCTCTGGTCATTGTCCATTGTGCAGAACCTCTGGTCATTGTCCATGGTGCAGAACCTCTTGTCACTGTCTATAGTAGTGTAGAACCTCTGGTCACAGTCCACGGTGCTGAAGCTCTGGTCACTGTCCATATAGTGCTGAACCTCTGGTCAGTATCTATAGTGAAGAATCCCTGGTCACTGTCCACAACGCAGAACCTCTAGTCACTGTCCATGGTGTAGAACCTCTGGTCACTGTCCATGGTGCAAAACCTCTAGTCATTGTCCATGGTGCAAAAACTCTAGTCATTGTCCATTGTGCAGAACCTCTGGTCATTGTCCATGGAGCAGAACCTCTGGTCACTGTCCATGGTGCAGAACCTCTGGTCACTGTCCGTGGTGCTGAATCTCTGGTCACTCACTGTCCATGGTGCTGAACCTTTGGTCACAGACTCCAGTCCATGGTGCAGAACCTCTTGTCACTGTCTATAGTGTAGAACCTCTGGTTACTGTCCACGGTGCTGAAGCTCTGGTCACTGTCCATATAGTGCTGAACCTCTGGTTACTGTCCACAACGCAGAACCTCTAGTCACTGTCCATGGTGTAGAACCTCTGGTCACTGTCCATGGTGCAAAACCTCTAGTCATTGTCCATTGTGCAGAACCTCTGGTCATTGTCCATTGTGCAGAACCTCTGGTCATTGTCCATGGTGCAGAACCTCTTGTCACTGTCTATAGTAGTGTAGAACCTCTGGTCACAGTCCACGGTGCTGAAGCTCTGGTCACTGTCCATATAGTGCTGAACCTCTGGTCAGTATCTATAGTGAAGAATCCCTGGTCACTGTCCACAACGCAGAACCTCTAGTCACTGTCCATGGTGTAGAACCTCTGGTCACTGTCCATGGTGCAAAACCTCTAGTCATTGTCCATGGTGCAAAAACTCTAGTCATTGTCCATTGTGCAGAACCTCTGGTCATTGTCCATGGAGCAGAACCTCTGGTCACTGTCCATGGTGCAGAACCTCTGGTCACTGTCCATGGTGCAGAACTTCTGGTCATTGTCCATGGTGCTAAACCTCTGGTCATTGTCCATGGTGCAGAACCTCTGGTCATTTTCCATGGTGCAGAACCTCTGGTCACTGTCTATAGTGCAGAACCTCTGGTCACTGTCCATGGTGCAGAACCTCTGGTCACTTTCCATGGTGCAGAACCTCTGGTCACTGTCCATGGTGCAGAACCTCTGGTCATTGTCCATGGTGCTAAACCTCTGGTCATTGTCCATGATGCAGAACCTCTAGTCATTGTTCATTGTGCAGAACCTCTGGTCATTGTCCATGGAGCAGAACCTCTAGTCATTGTCCATGGTGCAGAACCTCTGGTCATTGTCCATGTTGCAGAACCTCTGGTCACTGTCCATGGTGCAGAACCCCTGGTCACTGTCCATGGAGCAGAACCTCTGGTCATTGTCCATAGTGCAAAACCTCTGGTCATTGTACATAGTGCAGAACCTCTGGTCATTGTCCATAGTGCAGAACCTCTGGTCATTGTCCATAGTGCAGAACTTCTGGTCATTGTCCATGGTGCAGAACCTCTGGTCATTGTCCATGGTGCAGAACTTCTGGTCATTGTCCATGGTGCAGAACCTCTGGTCATTGTCCATGGTGCAGAACCTCTGATCACAGTCCATGGTGCAGAACCTCTGGCCACTGTCCATGGTGCAGAACCTTTGGTCATTGTCCATGGTGCAGAACCTCTGGTCATTGTCCATGGTGCAGAACCTCTGGTCATTGTCCATGCTGCAGAACCTCTGGTCATTGTCCATGCTGCAGAACCTCTAGTCATTGTTCATGGTGCAGAACCTCTGGTCATTGTCTATAGTGCAGAACCTCTGGTCACTGTCCATGGTGCAGAACCTCTGGTCACTGCCCATGGTGCAGAACCTCTGGTCACTGTCCATGGTGCAGAACCTCTGGTCATTGTCCATGGTGCAGAACCTCTGGTCATTGTCCAGTCTGTAATGCTCCTCTATTACAGTAAACATATTATTTCTTGGGTGTTTCTAAATCTACCTTCTATGGGACTACAGAGGCTTTTCCCTGTCACTGGTTTGTGTTTTAACCTCTTCTTTGTGCTCTCTGGTCCTTCAGCGCATATGATGGTTGGCCTCAGGGGACACTGTAGGGCTTCTGTGGCTTTCTGTCTACCCCGTCATGAGTAATTGTTCTTGGCTTGTAGCTCCTGTTCTGCACTGAGTTGGTGCATTGCTAATACACAGGATGTGGTGTCCTCCCGCTGTGTTCTTGTCTCTGTTATATTACATATTCTACTGAAGTATACGGGGGGGGGGCACCGTATAATTTTTACAGTCTTCTTCTTTGTGTGGCATTACATGTGTCTGCGCAGCCTTCACCACTGTAATACAAGCCTGTATGTGACCTACTACTTCTGTAAGGCGATAATCTGCTCCACCAGCACATCCCCGCTATCTCCTGTCTCTTCTGCCTGAGGATTACACAACCCCTGCTCCATCCCATTCATCATGCCCCACCACCACGTGTCTCACCTCTCCACAGCCAAATGTCTTCCCTCCCTCCCTCTAACCCTCTCTCACTCCATATTGCAAAACACAACCTGACCTGAAATAGTCGTTTCTCCCTCCAAGCTTGAACTGAAAGTGTTAACAGCGTAAGGACCTGGCAGACAGACAGTGGAGGCACCCCTCATTACACCCATCATTTGCTTTCCATTCTGCGCACCGTTTTACTCGACCCCCCCATCAGTGCTCTATTTGTATTACTCTTCCAGATATTCTAGAATATTAGTTTTTCTATCTTTGGAACAATTTCAGATTTTTTTTTAGGGTTTAAAATTGTGGAATCGATAATAAGTTATATTAGCGGCTCACGCTCCCAGATATAATAATACGGTTTGTCGTGTATATTCAAAGAATATCAAAAAATGGCGGTGGCAGGCACTATATATCTCGGAGTCGCACAGACGAATCACTCAAATAAATAATATATATAATTATACAATGTATTAACCACAAAGAATTAAAATTCAAAGAGAGGGAAATTCATATTAAGTAAAACAGTATGGATACTAGCGTAAAATATCTCTCTCTATATATATATATATATATATATATAAAATAAGAATTAATATAGCGGCAATGTATATAATTTGAAATACATTGTGCCATGCTGTTACTTTACCGCCCAGAAGAGTTACTCAGCAGTTCATATGATTCCCTTTAAATTGTACTTTGGCACTTTTACGCTGTTTGTGTTATAGTTTATCTGCTTCCTTCATTATAAATGTATTACCATATTACGTATGCAGTGTGTGCGCCAGTCCTTCACCTAGCTGCTGGTGCTGCCAAATCTGACATCAATCCATCAAAGCCCTGCTCCTGTTTTTGAAAGCTCTCCCCGCTTTCTCCTTCCCTTCTCTCGGTGTTAGAGATAGCAGCGAGGGGGGGGGGTGTCGATTGTACATGGCAGATAAGAGTGTGGAGAGGGGGGAAAACATCCAAGGATGGTCGGCTCAAACATAGGCTGCAGATAGGGAGGAAAGTATAGATGTAGCAAGTAAAGATGAGCGAATCGAATTCAACAAAGTGAAATTTGATCCGAATTTCAGGATACATTTGATTTATCGCGAAGCTGAATTTCCTCGCGCTTCGTGGTAACGAATTGATTTAACCTGAAATAGTGTAAAAATAAAAAAATAAAAATGATACTTTCCTCCTCCATTTGCTTGCGACGGGCCGGCCGCCACCATCTTTATTGAAGATCTCGGCCAAAATCAAGTGCGTGATGACGTATGATATCTCGGGCCGCGCGAGATTTCACGTCAGATCTTCAAGCAAGATGGCGGCGGCCCCAGCCCGTCGGGAGCAAATGCAGGCGGTAAGTGTGATTAGATTATTTTTTATTTTACTGTTAATCTTATACTGTTATTACTCTCAAATGCAGCGCTCATCTATGAACGCGGCATCTGAGGGGTACTATCGCAGCTCCTTGTAATTGCACCCGCTACTTACAAAAGTAATTTGTCACAAAGCAATTTATTTTGCGAAGCAGCCGAATCAAATTTTAAAAAACTTCGCTCATCTCTAGTAGCAAGCACCAAAATCATCCCGACAGTGTAAGTTGATATCAATTTTAAGCTTTAGAGACGTTTTGCACATAATTAAACTAAGCCAGCGCGATAAGCTAGTGTGATAACGGATCGGGTATGACTTTAATGCTGGCTACATCTGTACATACTGTACAAAGCAGTTTGCAGGGGGAAGGCAGCAGCATTCTGGACACACAGATCAATCACTGGGAGGGACATATCTACATGAGAAAAGTCTGAAGCTAGGAGCAGGCTGTAAACTGCATACAAGAGAGTCTGAAAGGAAATGGAAGTGTGAAGAATGCAGATTGAAACTTGTAAAGGCAATCTCTAGTATGCAGCTTATTCTGAGAACTACCTGAAACAAGAGTTATACTTTAAGATTTCGTAGATTTTTCCATGCAGGATTTTGGTGGATGGCCGTCCGTCCCGATAAAACCTGAAGAAAAAACAAACACACAACAGTGTGCCACTTGGAAGAAGGTCAGTATTCGTGAATGTGCCGCATCATAACCTAACCAAAATGAATCATTAGCACAAATCATCTTGCCCCATAAGTCTTACTAGTAATAGATGAACCAGGGGCGTAGCTGTAGGTCTACAGAGGAGAGTCTAACATTGAACATAGAGCCTAGGGGGCCCAAAACAGGCTACTTAAGGAAACAATGTGTCACGGATGGTGTTGCAGAAAGCTGGAACTTATAAATAAACATCCGACTGGCTTGATCCCAAACTGAGGAGCATATGGGTGAGCCCTATAAAACCCCTAGAGCTCTCCCTGACTGCTATGCCCATGCAACGATCTTTATGGTAGACGATTGCATGCCCTCGTACCTTATACTATGTGACACCTGAAAACCCTATAATAGTGAGGTCACACGACCACCGGCTCCCTGCACTTAATACGGACGGAGTCAGGGTCACCTACAATCAAGCCAGCAAGAAAACACAAATAAAGGAAACAGACTTATCTGAGGAATCAGGAGAAGCAGCCTCCAGCAGTGAACACAATCCAGGAAGAAGTATTAACCGCAAAGTGAGGCAGTATGGGAGGGTATATAAAGGGAGACAATCAGTGCAAATAGGTGACAGATGGGAGAAGGAAAGGAGATGAGAAAGTGAAACCAAAACAAAGAACATCATACAACAGGTAGAGAAGAACGTCTGCCAGATTTTCTCACAGAGCTGGCGGTGACACAATGGTATTTCACACTATTGTTTCATGTGCACAGGTGTCGGCTTCCTATGAGTTTCTTATGAATTTGGGCCCTTGCATTTAATGGTGGTTCATGTTGCCACTGTTCCCTGTGCCCCGGTGTTGACTTCTTGCGGTTGTGAATTGGGTCTATTGTGCTTTGTATCTCTCTTCAGTTGTCTCTTCCTTGTCTCTGTGTGAGCACGTGCGTGACTAATGTCTTCCTTTTCCTGCTATATGTTTTCTGAGTTGTGTGTCCTGCCCCTAGTTGTGCGACAAATTCTGTTTAGGTCTGTTCAGTTCTTGTCTGCTTGCTCTGTGTTGGACCTTATATCCATCTATCTAGTCTCTGCAGATTGTGTTTGGATCTGTTCAGGTTCTGTCTGTGTCTGAATTCTGACCTAGTTCTGTCTGTCATCACCCTGTGTCTGTTCCAAGGATTAGTATATATCCGGTTTGCCTGACCTTGTCTGGTTCAGTCTGTGTTTACTTGGGATTCTTGTACTCCGTCAGCCTTTTCCCCACCTGGTTCTGTCTATGATCTTGCTTGTCCTTCCGGTACCTTGCATAGGTTATGTTAGCTGCCAGCTACACTGGGACAATTCCAGGAGTAGCAACCTAGAGGACCCATTTCAGACCAGATTCTTACATAGGGGTAAAATGGTGAAAACCAGGGTACCGCCAGGATAATGCCCTCAGTATTAACCCAACGTAACCTGGTTAGTTTGCACATTGGTTCCACAACTATTGTCCTTAACACGAGTACTAAAAATGATGTGTGATTTTGCATTGGGGCCAAAGAGTTTCTAGTTATACTGTACCTCTAAAATAATCCAGATTGTTCCACTTCCATGCTTACCTCTTCCTCCTTTTAGCCTAATCTCTTCCTTCCTTTATTCACAGCAAAACTCATTAACGTGACTTTCTAGCAGGGGAAAATTATGGCTAAAGATGTAAAAGAATACAAAAGTGATTCTTACCTCGCTGATCGCTGCCGGTCCACGTTTATTCAGTACCCTGTGGTCTCCATTTCTTGGCTCCGTTTCAACACAAAGGAAACGCTCTCTCAGCAAATCTCTGCAGGAGTCAATGATCACTTCTTTTATTTTTTCAACCCACTTTGAGCCCTCATTTTTACTTACAGGATAATCCCTTTACAGCACAGAATATGATGCCGTTTAATGCACCATAGATGTTTATTGCATTAAAGCAGAAAATTATTTTAATGGTACAAAAATTACCTTGAGATATGATTCTTAATGTAATTAGGGCTTCATTATAGAAGGTATTGAAGGTGCTTATCATCTGTATGGTCCATCAAAGTATCGGTGCAAGGTGAAAGAAATAAGGAAATCCCACACCTCATAGAGTAATATGTTAGTAGAAAGATTACAAAACCAAAACTTACATATGTGTCCTTCCATCTTTCCTCTTGGCTCCACATATCCAGAGATAAGTGGAACAAGATGATCAGCTGGCTCCACATATCCAGAGATAAGTGGCACAAGATGATCAGCTGGCTCCACATATCCAGAGATAAGTGTCACAAGATGTCCAACTGGCTCCACATATCCAGAGATAAGAGGCACAAGATGACCAACTGGCTCCACATATCCAGAGATAAGTGGCACAAGATGTTCAGTTGACTCCACATATCCAGACATAAGTGGCACAAGATATCCAGCTGGCTCCACATATCCAGAGAGAAGTGGTACAAGATGTCCAGTTGGCTCCACATATCCAGACATAAGTGGCACAAGATGTCCAGCTGGCTCCACATATCTAGACACAAGTGGCACAAGATGTCCAGCTGGCTGCACATATCCAGACATAAGTGGCACAAAATGAGCAGTTGGCTCCACATATCCAGAGAAAAGTGGCACAAGATAATCAGCTGGCTCCACATATCCAGAGATAAGTGGCACAAGATAATCAGCTGGCTCCACATATACAGAGATACGTAGCACAAGATAGTCAGCTGGCTCCACGTATCCAGAGATAAGTGAAACAAGATGTCCAGTTGGCTCCACATATCCAGAGATAAGAGGCACAAGATGACTAGCCGACTCCACATATCCAGACATGAGTGGCACAAAATGGCTCTACATATCCAAAAATAAGTGGCACAACATGACTAGTTAGCTCCACATATTGAGAGATTAATGGCACAAGATGACCATCTGGCTCCACATATCCAGACATAAGTGGCACGAGATGTTCAGTTGGCTCCACATATTCAGAGATAAGAGGCACTAGATGACCAACTAGCTCCACATATTCAGAGATAAGTGGCACCAGATGACCTGGTAGCTCTACAATCCAGAGATTAATGGCACAAGATGACCAGCTGGCTCCACATATCCAGACATAAGTGGCACAAAATATCCAGCTGGCTCCACATATCCAGAGATAAGTGGCACAAGATGATCAGCTGGCTCCACATATCCAGAGATTAATGGCACAAGATGACCAGCTGGCTCTACATATTCAGAGATAAGTGGCACAGGATGACCAGTTAGCTCCACATATCAAGAGATTAATGCCACAAGATGACCAGCTGGCTCCACATATACAGACATAAGTGGCACAAGATGTTCAGTTGGCTCCACATATCCAGAGATAAGTGGCACAAGATGTTCAGTTGGCTCCACATATCCAGACATAAGTGGCACAAGATGATCAGCTGGGTCAACATATCCAGACATAAGTGGCACAAGATGTCCAGCTGGCTCCACATATCCATAGATAGGTGGCACAAGATGTCCAGTTGGCTTAACATATCCAGACATAAGTGGCACAAGATGTCCAGCTGGCTCCACATATCCAGAGATAGGTGCCACAAAATGTCCAGCTGGCTCCGCATATCCAGAGATAAGTGGCACAAGATGATCAGCTTGCTCCACATATCTAGAGATAAGTGGCACAAGTTGTCCAGCTGGCTCTACATATCCAGAGATAAGTGGCACAAGATGACCAGTTGGCTCCACATATCCAGAGATAAATGGCTTAAGATGATCAGCTGGCTCCACATATCCAGACATAAGTGCCACAAAATGTCCAGCTGGCTCCACATATCCAGGGATAAGTGGCACAAGATGTCCAGCTGGCTCCACATATCCAGACGTAAGTGGCACAAGATGTCCAGATATCTCCACATATCCAGACATAAGTGGCACAAGATGACTAGTTGGCTCTACATATCCAGAGATAGGTGGCATGAGATGACCACATGATTTCACAATACTCTGTTGGGCGTCATTTATGCTATATGTGTCCATTCTGGTTTTACCAGGTTATATAGATACAGAGCCTGGAAAGGGAAATTAACCTTTGTTAATGGTGAAGAAAAACTTAACTATGGCCAATATATCTTTCTACTTTGGGTCCTCAGGGATTCGATGTATCACCATACAATGCCCCATTTTAATGCCAAGTATTAAGATAATTATTTACAATAGGTCCTAGTGACCTATTGTAAATAATTGTAGTATTGTGTCCCAACATATGTTAATGGGTCCTTTGGAAAAAAGGTTAAGTATAAAGATATTCTCCTCTATAAACAATGCTAAAAAGGGCAAAACCTCATCCTTCTGGGCTTTTAGGCCTCTATATACTACTAGAGGTATTCTAAAGGCACCACACAATGTCATGGTTGCATTATGTGCATCTGGCCTTAATTTATACCTTTCAATCTCCTTATAAGTCTCAGAAACAACTTGGACTTATGGTTCCAGGGCAAATGGAATGCCCAAGGTGGCCGAAGAACTGTTGCATACAGCAGAAGTGCCCTGTGTATGTAAGTCCTGTGGAACTGCATGCTGACAATTAGAGATGAAAGCAAATATCAGAACAATATGGTCTCGGAACAATGTGATGTTACAGAAGGCTTAATGAGAGGAACTGAATCAGCTTAGCAAGCAATTAGCAGAGGAGGTTTGGTGAGAGCGCAGTTTAGCAGACAATAGACCTCAGATACATTGTAACAGAATGCATGAAGTGTTGTTGCGGCTTAGAGGTAAAACCACACTCCTGGAGCTGAGAGGTGCCACGTCTAAAAGCTAAGAGCAGCTTATAAGACTGTATAATCACCGACGAGTCCATTAGAAAAAAAAAAAAAACACCTTAAAGGGTAACACAACTCAATATGATTGCTCTATACCAGAAAATAGGCAAGGGCTTAGATACCGTATGTGTCTAATACGTTCCACTGTATCATATAACGCTAGGAGAAAGGATTTACTACGCAAAAAGTGACACCATTCTAACTTGTGACAAGTGTCAAGAAAAAGAGAGAGTAACATTGCTTTAAAGGGGTTCTCTGGGATCTCAATATTGATGGCTTATCCTCAGGATAGTTCAATACCTGATCAGTGGGGATCGGACTCCTGCCAATCAGTTACTGTTTATGAAGAGTCACGGAGCGCTTATGCATCTTCCTAGGCCAGTGACGCCACGTTCATCAGTCACGTGGCCTAGGTGCAGATCAGTCCCTTTCAAGTGAGTGGAGCTGGGCTGTAATACCAAGCACAGCCACTTTCCAGTGGATGGCGCTGTGCTTGGTAAGATGCGAAGAGCTTCAGTGAGTGCTGCGGTTTCTTCAAACAGCGGGGAGTCGGACCCCTGATGATTTTTATATTGATGACCTAATCTGAAGATAGGCTATCAATATGAAAATCCTGGAGAACCTCTTTAAGTCCTATTAGAGAACTTTTACTTTAAAATGTTTTTCTTACTATTTCCTTAAAGGAGTTATCCAAACTATAAAGAAAAACATGCCCCCAAATGCCTGGGCCTCTCAGATAGATTATACTTACCCCGATCCCTGGCACCCACGTCGTTCCTGATCCCTGCATGTCTGCCGTTGCATCTCCCCGTTGTGCAATTAAAAAAATCTGGTGACAGGGGGGGGGGCAGCTAATAGCAGGCCGCGATGGGGACGAGCTCCCTTAGCATCGCCGGAGGTTTTGATCCGCACAATGGGGAGATGCAGCGGCGACCATGCGGGGATCTGGAGTGACATGGGTGCTGGGGAGCAGAGTAAGGCTACTTTTAAACTAGCGTTTTTGCTGGATCCGGCAGGGTTCAGCAAAAACGCTTCCGTTACTGATAATACAACCGTCTGCATCCGTTATGAACAAATCCGGTTGCATTATCAGTAACATGGCCAAGACGAATCCGTCAATAGTCAATAGGGGACGGATCCGTTTTCTATTGTGTCAGATTGTGTCAGAGAAAACAGATCTGTCCCCATTGACTTGCATTGTGAGTCATGACGGATCCGTTTTGCTTCGCATCCCATGATCCCCTGGTGTTAGCCTTGAACTGTTCAATAATCACTTTTTCATAATAAGATTTGCCCCTAGTGGTAGCCACAAACTGTTCATCAGTGCTTTTTCATAAAAGAAACCTATTTCGCATACCTCTGGGTTTCTGGGAAAGATATTCAAATTAGTTTTCCTTCCAAAATGAAAAGAATCTTAATCCTGTCTGATGCCTGTAGAACTAAGATATGCTAATTTGAATGCATTTTTCCCAGAAATAAAGAGTAACATTGGCTGGATTATAGTATTCATCAAGTGTACTAGGCACTCTCCATAATGAGAAAGAGTGTGCATACTTTTCCCAGAAACCCAGAGTAGTATATTAGTCTCACTCTCTCTCCTATGCATGCTCTCTCTGTTCAAAAAAATTTCAGAATTGGCAGGAAATTTTCTCATCTCTAGTCAAGATTTATACATAAAAAAAGGGATCCCTTTTTTAGGGTAAAGGCTCATTTTTTTCTCTGATCAACATGACATGCAATTCTCTGTAAGGATTCACGTGGGGCAGATTTATTGCAGAAATTATTCGGACTGTGTCTGAATGGAGCTTGCAGTAAACCTTGTGCTTGGTGCAGAAACAGCTCCATACAGATAAATAGAAATATACTCGATGTGAATTTACCCTTAAGTGTTTAAACCTTTACTTGTACACCTTGGATATGTACACCTTTTTTTTTCCCCATTTATTCTCAAAGGTAATTTCTTTCTACAATTGTGGTCAGTGGACATGTTCTTCCCAGTATGATGTCAGCGCTGTACTGAGCTCTAAACCGGTCAGATATCTTCTTCTATAAACTCCTACATGTAGTCTGAGGCACAGCATATCGTTTCTCTGCAGCTACATCCCCCTCCTCCCTCCAACTAAGAACTGACACAAAATCTACATTGAGAATATACCCTTAAGAAAACGTATTACCTGCTGGCTCTTAATATACAGTACATTTGGGCAGCATTTTATATTAAAATGTCGATGGAACCACCCAGTCCAAACCCATTGACTCCCAGTTACAAGAGTCCAAAAAAGTTGTGCTAAGTTCTAAAGTTATACCCTATCTAAAGCCAGGAACGTACAAAGATATAATAGGTCCCCTAGTACAACTTAGTATCGCCCGTCCTCACCTCCAGTGAAATTTCAAAGTTAATTAAGTGGAGGAATCCACTTTACTCGACTTCTATGTTGGAAAAAGTGAATTATGTGCTTCATGGAAATGGTGCTCATTCTGAGCAGTAGTGTTGAGTGCGAATATTCGAATATTGAATTTTTTTAGCGAATATCGCCACTTCGCTAATTCGCGAATATATTTAGAATATAGCACTATAAATTCGCCATTTCGAATATTCGTTTTTTATTTTATTTTTTTATTGTTATATTTTTTTCTTTCCCACTTCCCAAAAGTAGTTCTTACCTGTCCTGAGGATTCCTGGCTTCCTGGCTACTCCAGTCAGTGCCCGTTGCCGCTTCTGCCGACTTCCGTGCTCATGGAGCGTCCCCATCACCATGGGAACGCCTCCATACTAGAATGTTCTGTTGGATGTGAGAATTAAGTTGAAATCGCAATTCGACTATAATAACTTGAATTAATCGAATTGTGATTTCAGCTTAGCAGTGAGCAGCATATTTCTCAAAGTATTTACACCAGACAACAGGCACATATACATTGATACATCTCCCCTAACCAGTTCTAAAGCCTCTGCTCCCGCTCTCATATCATATTCTAAAACCGACTGCCTGCAGCCACCACTAGGGGGAGCTCAGTGAATAGGAATGTATACGATTAGCATTGGAAGCTGTAGAATCTATATGCATTGAGCTCCTGCTAGTGGGGAAGAGGAGATGCAGTTCAGTGCCAGCCGCCCATCCCTTCGGACCCCATAGTAGTTGCGTTGCCTGCCTCCACGGTCGGTACGCCACTGTTCACAACTGTACTGAGATATTTCCAGCAGTCCCATAGAGAATAAATAAAGCGGCAGTGACATGTGTGACTTGCGCCTGCACTAATTTGGGGTAATGGGACCAGACCACCGCTGTGGCTAGCCGTCGCCTTATGTTGATAGCGGAGGAGCCGGGAGCCAGCGGCATGGGACAGGTAGGTATGCTGCCCTTTGCAGGTCTCGCCAAGGGAGAAGGGGCGTCTGCTCCCATAAATGGTGAACGAACTCTTTAAGCGTTACCCTCTATGAATCTAATCTTAGCAGACAGATCGTGGAAGTCAGTGATTCTTCATACGAAGGACTCCCTTTATCTATAAATAAATGCTCCGGCGGAGACGACTTATCAGAAAACAGCCTGCTTCGTCACTGCCATTGTGCAGACTACATGGAGCTTCTGATACCTTCCAACGAGCAAATCTATACCTTCATTCCTTCCTAAGATATGAATCTGACGTCCTCGCCGAGAGAAAACAATGATTTGGGGTGAAAAGCATTGTCTTAATTCATAGAAATTCATTCCTTCTTGTTTCCGGTCCACTCAATTTCTCCTGTCGCCTCCACTTAATGAGAGGACGAGGTTGCGCTCACCTCCTTGATCTCATGGTAGTAAATATCACCTTCTCATTACACAACTCATTAATCTTATATACCTCAAGTCCCCGAGCAGAAAGATCAGGATAACAGCCCCGTATAGGACAGGAATTTATATGTAACCTGCTGGAGGCCAAACCACTTAAAGGGAACCTGTCACGGTGAACATGCAGAGCGATTGGCCGGCGGCATGTTGTAGAGCAGGAGGAGCCGGGCAGATTGATATATCGTTTTGTGGTATATTGTGCTGCACTGTGGTATTTGGTTCTGCTGGGGCAGTATATTGTGCTGCACTGTGGTATTTACTTCTGCTGGGGCGGTATATTGTGCTGCACTGTGGTATTTAGTTCTGCTGGGGCGGTATATTGTGCTGCACTGTGGTATTTACTTCTGCTGGGGCAGTATATTGTGCTGCACTGTGGTATTTGGCTCTGCTGGGGCGGTATATTGTGCTGCACTGTGGTATTTAGTTCTGCTGGGGCAGTATATTGTGCTGCACTGTGGTATTTAGTTCTGCTGGGGCGGTATATTGTGCTGCACTGTGGTATTTGGTTCTGATGGGGCGGTATATTGTGCTGCACCGTAGTATTTAGTTCTGCTGGGGCAGTATATTGTGGTGCACTGTGGTATTTAGTTTTGCTGGGGCAGTATACAGGGAGTGCAGAATTATTAGGCAAGTTGTATTTTTGAGGATTAATTTTATTATTGAACAACAACCATGTTCTCAATGAACCCAAAAAACTCATTAATATCAAAGCTGAATATTTTTGGAAGTAGTTTTTAGTTTGTTTTTAGTTTTAGCTATTTTAGGGGGATATCTGTGTGTGCAGGTGACTATTACTGTGCATAATTATTAGGCAACTTAACAAAAAACAAATATATACCCATTTCAATTATTTATTTTTACCAGTGAAACCAATATAACATCTCAACATTCACAAATATACATTTCTGACATTCAAAAACAAAACAAAAACAAATCAGTGACCAGTATAGCCACCTTTCTTTGCAAGGACACTCAAAAGCCTGCCATCCATGGATTCTGTCAGTGTTTTGATCTGTTCACCATCAACATTGCGTGCAGCAGCAACCACAGCCTCCCAGACACTGTTCAGAGAGGTGTACTGTTTTCCCTCCTTGTAAATCTCACATTTGATGATGGACCACAGGTTCTCAATGTGGTTCAGATCAGGTGAACAAGGAGGCCATGTCATTAGATTTTCTTCTTTTATACCCTTTCTTGCCAGCCACGCTGTGGAGTACTTGGACGTGTGTGATGGAGCATTGTCCTGCATGAAAATCATGTTTTTCTTGAAGGATGCAGACTTCTTCCTGTACCACTGCTTGAAGAAGGTGTCTTCCAGAAACTGGCAGTAGGACTGGGAGTTGAGCTTGACTCCATCCTCAACCCGAAAAGGCCCCACAAGCTCATCTTTGATGATACCAGCCCAAACCAGTACTCCACCTCCACCTTGCTGGCGTCTGAGTCGGACTGGAGCTCTCTGCCCTTTACCAATCCAGCCACGGGCCCATCCATCTGGCCCATCAAGACTCACTCTCATTTCATCAGTCTATAAAACCTTAGAAAAATCAGTCTTGAGATATTTCTTGGCCCAGTCTTGACGTTTCAGCTTGTGTGTCTTGTTCAGTGGTGGTCGTCTTTCAGCCTTTCTTACCTTGGCCATGTCTCTGAGTATTGCACACCTTGTGCTTTTGGGCACTCCAGTGATGTTGCAGCTCTGAAATATGGCCAAACTGGTGGCAAGTGGCATCTTGGCAGCTGCACGCTTGACTTTTCTCAGTTCATGGGCAGTTATTTTGCGCCTTGGTTTTTCCACACGCTTCTTGCGACCCTGTTGACTATTTTGAATGAAACGCTTGATTGTTCGATGATCACGCTTCAGAAGCTTTGCAATTTTAAGAGTGCTGCATCCCTCTGCAAGATATCTCACTATTTTTTACTTTTCTGAGCCTGTCAAGTCCTTCTTTTGACCCATTTTGCCAAATAATTATGCACACCTAATATAGGGTGTTGATGTCATTAGACCACACCCCTTCTCATTACAGAGATGCACATCACCTAATATGCTTAATTGGTAGTAGGCTTTCGAGCCTATACAGCTTGGAGTAAGACAACATGCATAAAGAGGATGATGTGGTCAAAATACTCATTTGCCTAATAATTCTGCACGCAGTGTATTGTGCTGCACTGTGGTATCTGGTTTTGCTGGGGCGGTATATTGTGCTGCACCGTGGTATTCACTTCTGCTGGGGCGGTATATTGTGCTGCACCGTGGTATTTACTTCTGCTGGGGCGGTATATTGTGCTGCACTGTGGTATTTGGTTCTGCTGGGGCGGTATATTGTGCTGCACTGTGGTATTTGGTTCTGCTGGGGCGGTATATTGTGCTGCACTGTGGTATTTTGTTATGCGGAGGCGGTATATTGTGCTGCACTGTGGTATTTACTTCTGCTGGGGCGGTATATTGTGCTGCACCGTGGTATTCACTTCTGCTGGGGCGGTATATTGTGCTGCACTGTGGTAATTAGTTCTGCTGGGGCAGTATATTGTGCTGCACTGTGGTATCTGGTTCTGCTGGGGCAGTATATTATGCTGCACTGTGGTATTTAGTTTTGCTGGGGCAGTATATTGTGCTGCACTGTGGTATTTACTTCTGCTGGGGCGGTATATTGTGCTGCACTGTGGTATTTACTTCTGCTTGGGCGGTATATTGTGCTGCACTGTGGTATTTACTTCTGCTGGGGCGGTATATTGTGCTGCACTGTGGTATCTGGTTTTGCTGGGGCGGTATATTGTGCTGCACCGTGGTATTCACTTCTGCTGGGGCGGTATATTGTGCTGCACCGTGGTATTTACTTCTGCTGGGGCGGTATATTGTGCTGCACTGTGGTATTTGGTTCTGCTGGGGCGGTATATTGTGCTGCACTGTGGTATTTGGTTCTGCTGGGGCGGTATATTGTGCTGCACTGTGGTATTTGGTTCTGCTGGGGCGGTATATTGTGCTGCACTGTGGTATTTTGTTATGCGGAGGCGGTATATTGTGCTGCACTGTGGTATTTACTTCTGCTGGGGCGGTATATTGTGCTGCACCGTGGTATTCACTTCTGCTGGGGCGGTATATTGTGCTGCACTGTGGTATTTGGTTCTGCTGGGGCAGTATATTGTGCTGCACTGTGGTATCTGGTTCTGCTGGGGCGGTATATTGTGCTGCACTGTGGTATTTACTTCTGCTGGGGCGGTATATTGTGCTGCACTGTGGTATTTGGTTCTGTTGAGGCAGTATATTGTGCTGCACTGTGGTATTTACTTCTGCTGGGGCGGTATATTGTGCTGCACTGTGGTATTTACTTCTGCTTGGGCGGTATATTGTGCTGCACTGTGGTATTTACTTCTGCTGGGGCGGTATATTGTGCTGCACTGTGGTATTTGGTTCTGCTGAGGCGGTATATTGTGCTGCACTGTGGTATTTAGTTCTGCTGGGGCGGTATATTGTGCTGCACTGTGGTATTTAGTTCTGCTGGGGCAGTATATTGTGCTGCACTGTGGTATCTGGTTCTGCTGGGGCAGTATATTGTGCTGCACTGTGGTAATTAGTTTTGCTGGGGCAGTATATTGTGCTGCACTGTGGTATTTACTTCTGCTGGGGCAGTATATTGTGCTGCACTGTGGTATTTTGTTATGCGGAGGCGGTATATTGTGCTGCACCGTGGTATTCACTTCTGCTGGGGCGGTATATTGTGCTGCACCGTGGTATTTACTTCTGCTGGGGCGGTATATTGTGCTGCACTGTGGTATTTGGTTCTGCTGGGGCAGTATATTGTGCTGCACTGTGGTATTTGGTTCTGCTGGGGCAGTATATTGTGCTGCACTGTGGTATTTAGTTCTGCTGGGGCAGTATATTGTGCTGCACTGTGGTATTTAGTTTTGCTGGGGCAGTATATTGTGCTGCACTGTGGTATTCACTTCTGCTGGGGCGGTATATTGTGCTGCACCGTGGTATTTACTTCTGCTGGGGCGGTATATTGTGCTGCACTGTGGTATTTGGTTCTGCTGGGGCAGTATATTGTGCTGCACTATGGTATTGCAGATCCTGCCTACTTCTGTTTTACCTGTCTACTTGCCGTCTGGCAATTTGGCAACGCCTGTAACATGGGCCATTTATTTTTATTTACTTTTAGTTTTTCCAGGGCCCCTCAGTCAGCCCCTCGGCATGTTTTCTGCTTCATAATGTCCCCTTTGGATCAGGCAATGGCCGCAGCAGTGAATGTGACCCTGACCGCGTAGGGAGGTCACATGCAGGTGCTGAAAGTGCAGGAAAATATAGGTCTCTTCACCGGTGGTTTAAAAGAATAAAACCTGAACAAGCCCTTTAAAAGGCTAAGGATAACTTCCAAGCATTTTTTTTATTTTTTTATGATTGCATGTTAAAGGGGCTATGCAATTCATAAAATGCCTCCCCATACACCCAGGCTCCTTTACATGGATAGTACTTTCCTTGCTTCCTGGCACCCGCGTCGCTCCTGGTCTCCACACGGCTGCATGAAAACATCCGGCATCGAAGAGGGCAGCCAATGGCAGGCCGCGACGGGAACGAGCCTCCCTAGCTTCGCTCATGCTAGGGAGGCTCGTTCCCTTGCAGCGGCGGCCGTGCGGGGACCAGGAGCGACACGGGTGCTGGGGAGCAAGGTAAGTACTATCCATGTGAGGGGCACGGGCATATAGGGAGGCTTTTTAGGGGTTGGATAACCCCTTTAATCATTTCGGGCTAAACATTTTTTTTTCAGTTGGTCTTTATTAAAAATGTTCTGCTGTTTTTGAGAAACAAGGGTTAAAAAAATATCTGTCTGTTTGCTGAGCATCACGTCTCAGTCCTGTCAGCTGACGGCTCATGTGAAGCCTTATCTCTGACCTCTTGACCTCATGAAAACTCATTTAAAGAGGACCTTTCACCTGGAAAAACATTGTGAACTAAGTATCCTGACATATAGAGAGGCGCCCGGTGATCTCACTGCACTTACTATTATCCCCGGGCGCCGCTCTGTTCTCCTGCTATGCCCTCCGGTATCTTCGCTCAGTAAGTTATAGTAAGCGGAGACTTAGGACTCTTGGTTATAGTAGGCGGAGTCTGCCCTTGTTCTGCTGGGCGTCTCCTTCTCCTAGGCTGCAGCGCTGGCCAATCACATCGCAGAGCTCACAGCCTGGGAGAAAAAAAACTCCCAGGCTGTGAGCTCTGCGATGCGATTGGCCAGCGCTGCAGCCTAGGAGAAGGAGACGCCCAGCAGAACAATGGCAGACTCCGCCTACTATAACCAAGAGTCCTAAGTCTCCGCTTACTATAACCAAGTCCCCAAACATACCGGAGGACATAACGGGAGAACGGAGCGGCGCCCAGGGATAATAGTAAGTGCAGGGAGATCCCTGGGCGCTGCTGTATATGTCAGGATACTTAGTTCACAATGTTTTTCCAGGTGAAAGGTCCTCTTTAAGCCATCTTCTTATTAGTTTGATAAGCATTTATCTATAATGAGTGTTTAGGAGGTCATGAGATCAGTAGTGATGTCGCGAACATAAAATTTTCAGTTCGCGAACAGCGAACGCGAACTTCCGCAAATGTTCGCGAACTGGCGAACCGGGCGAACCGCCATAGACTTCAATAGACAGGCGAATTTTAAAACCCACAGGGACTCTTTCTGGCCACAATAGTGATGAGAAAGTTGTTTCAAGGGGTCTAACACCTGGACTGTGGCATGCCGGAGGGGGATCTATGGCAAAACTCCCATGGAAAATTACGTAGTGGACGCAGAGTCGGGTTTTAATCCATAAAGGGCATAAATCAACTAACATTCCTAAATTGTTTGGAATAACGTGCTTTAAAACATCCAGTGTGTGTATACGATTGGCACTGGCAGTGGGCACACTACAGTCAGTAGAAGCGGGCCTGACACACACTGGCAGCAGGCAAGCAACTGAAATTACACTAAAGTGTAAAAATTAAATGCCTTATTTATCGGCAAGCTACTGTGCCACCCGGTATGAGTGGTTGGCACTGGCAGTGGGCACACTACAGTCAGTGGAAGAGGGCCTGACACACACTGGCAGCAGGCAAGCAACTGAATTTAGACTACTGTCTAAAAATTAAATGCCTTATTTATCGGCAAGCTACTGTGCCACCCGGTATCAGTGGTTGGCACTGGCAGTGGGCACACTACAGTCAGTTGAAGTCGGCCTGACACACACTAGCAGCAGGCAAGCAGCTGAAATTACACTAAAGTGTAAAAATTAAATGCCTTTTTTATGCAAAGTCCTGTGCCAGCCGGTATGAGTGGTGGGCACTGGCAGTGGGCACACTACAGTCAGTGGAAGTCAGCCTGACACACACTGGCAGGCAACTAACCTTAGATTAAAGTGTAAAAATTAAGTGCCTATTTTTTAAGCAAAGTCCTGTGCCACTCGGTATGACAGGGGTGGGCACTGGCAGTGGGCACACTACAGTCAGTTGAAGTCGGCCTGACACACACTAGCAGCAGGCAAGCAGCTGAAATTACATTAAAGTGTAAAAATTAAATGCCTTTTTTAAGCAAAGTCCTGTGCCAGCCGGTATGAGTGGTGGGCACTGGCAGTGGGCACACTACAGTCAGTGGAAGTCAGCCTGACACACACTGGCAGGCAACTAACCTTAGATTAAAGTGTAAAAATTAAGTGCCTATTTTTTAAGCAAAGTCCTGTGCCACTCGGTATGACAGGGGTGGGCACTGGCAGTGGGCACACTACAGTCAGTTGAAGTCGGCCTGACACACACTAGCAGCAGGCAAGCAGCTGAAATTACACTAAAGTGTAAAAATTAAATGCCTTTTTTATGCAAAGTCCTGTGCCAGCCGGTATGAGTGGTGGGCACTGGCAGTGGGCACACTACAGTCAGTGGAAGTCAGCCTGACACACACTGGCAGGCAACTAACCTTAGATTAAAGTGTAAAAATTAAGTGCCTTTTTTTAAGCAAAGTCCTGTGCCACACGGAATGACAGGGGTGGGCACTGGCAGTGGGCACACTACAGTCTGTGGGCCTGCAGCTCCTCACACACAGGCAGGCCAGGCAACTGCAATATGTATATAAAGGAAAAAAAAAAAAGCAGACTAATGTTGCAGCCCTAAAAAGGGCTTTTTGGGGTGCTGTCAGGACGCTGTCCTTACAGCAGAGATCAGATGAGTCTTTCAGGACTGGAGTGGACACTGAATTCACTAGCCTAGCTATCGATTTCCCAATTAAATCAGCAGCAGTTACAGTCTCCCTCCTCTCACTAAGACTGCAGCTTCAGAATGAATCTAAAATGGATGCTGTGCAGGAGGTGGGAGGGTCTGGGAGGGAGGGTATGCTGCTGATTGGCTGGAATGTGTCTGCTGACTGTGAGGTACAGGGTCAAAGTTTGCTCAATGATGATGTATAGGGGGCGGACCGAACATCGCATGTGTTCGCCCGGCAGAGGCGAACGCGAACAAGCTATGTTCGCCGGGAACTGTTCGCCGTCGGATAGTTCGGGCCATCTCTAGAGATCAGAGATAAGGCTTCACATGAGCAGTCAGCTGACGGAAATCAGGAGCGACAATCTGCCAATAGACACTGACTTTTTAACTCCGATATCTCAAAAAGGGCAGACCTATTGAAAATTAGATTTTCAGCCCAAATTGAGTAAAATGCAATCATAAAAAATTACCCCCAAGGGGCCCATAGCCGGAGATTTGCATGCGTTGCAGAGATTTCTGCCACGTGTGAATTTACCCAGATGCCTAGCTTGCAAACCTATGAACGAATTGCAAAAGCCTCATTGCTTCATCTCAGACGCCGGGAAAGCTTTGGGCGGTGCGACAAACGGTGACAACCCTACCGGGGGATTGACTAGGAAGCTGTCTCATTCATCATGATTCCCCTGTCTCATCCATCATTGGTTTCCAGTAATATCTAATCATAGAGCATTTCATAATGTTCTTCAAGAAAAAAAAAAAATTATGTTTATGCTGCAAACATTTTTTTCTGCTGCCTATAGAAGTACTTTCCATTGTCCTTAATGGCGGTAAACGTCTGGTTGCGCCGGTCGACCACTTAGGGACATGGATATTTATGGCCTCAATCACTGCCGTTTGATTCCTAGATTGGTGATATGGCTGAGGACCTGCAGTGGTGGCTTCTCACTCACATGTTCCGGAGATGAGAAATAAAAGCCTTCAGCCACGTAGCACATCGCCTCCATTGTTTAATGCTTGCTTAATTATTAAAGCAGGCAATTTGTGATGCTTTCCTCAAATGGATTTTTTTTTTTTTTCCGTTTGATGCCGACGAGATCCCCAACCTCCACAGACTGAACGCTCTGTTACGAAGAAGACCTTGTACCTACTGATCTCTCCAAATTGGCACCGTGTAAGGGCAATTAGCGTCACAGTGGAAGGAAACTGTTAACCCTTTGGTTGTCGAGATCTGTTTTCCATTAGGACTCCTCTACTCCGAATCTTTTGCGGGTTTCAGTCTTTCCAGGTTGTCTTTTGCCTCTGGTCTGTTTGCTGCTGAAATATATTTGAAATTTTGCAAAAAAAATAGAAGAACAGGTAGAGAAACAAAATGTGCAAATGCAGATTCACTAAAAGTGCAAACTTACGATAACGTAGCAAATGCTTTGTGCTGGAGAAGTGAAGTGATTTTGCCTGTTTTGTCTGTAGAGTAGGAAATGTGACACATTTAAAGGGCATCTGTCAGCAGAATTGTACCTATGAAATTGGCTGACCTGTGTAAGGGATAGCTTTCTCACAGGGGGGTCTTTTCACCAGACAGGGGGGTTTTCAAGCTCAATCGGTGCTTTATTTGTCACACTTCCGAGTTTGACATCACTTGGCACAATCACAACGTGTTACATCAACACAAAACCAGAAACCCTTGCCCGGCTGCGCGCTCACTATACAGAGGTTTTCCCTAACTCACCTCTAGGTATTCGGCTTCACTCAGCCAGCTTCCTAGTTGTGACCAATGCAACCCATCGGGGGTCTCGGTCCACCAGTACTCCTGACGGTGACCACGCAATACCAACAGTCCCACTAACTCTGATCGTGCGACACCTCTTTTCTTCAGGCATTGCTGGGCCCCCCAAAACTCAGGCTTTCTCAATCTGGTGGCCCCCAGCCCTCCTGGCTGGGACCACACAGAGCCTCTGCAGGCTTCCTTTTCAATTCCCCCTTCCACACACTCTGAGGATTGCTTTATCCCCCAAGTGATTTTTGCACCTGGTGAACACCTGTAGTGGACTAGGGGTGTGGACTGAGATATACACCCCCACCGCACATCTACCTTTCACTTCACCACACCTGTTACATGTGCACTTGGCAGCTGAAGGCATCTGTGTTGGTCCCATGTTCCTATGTGCCCGCATTGCTGAGAAAAATGATGTTTTATTATATGCAAATGAGCCTCTAGGAGCAACGGGGGCGTTGCCATTACACCTACAGGCTCCGCTCTCTCTGCAACTGCTGCGACCTCTCTACCTTGATTGACAAGACCAAACAGTGAAAATGTCATAACACCTGGTCCTGTCCAATTGGAGAGGGTGCGGCAGTTGCAGAGAAAGCGGACCCTCTAGGTGTACCAGCAATGCCCCTGTTGCTCTTAGAGGCTCATTTGCAGATATTAAAACATTATTTTTTTCAGTGCCACATATTTAGCCAGTTTTATGATTGCGACTTTTCGCAAAAAAAAATAAAGTTGTAAAAAAGTTGCAAATGTCCTCCAGTCCCCTGGTGGCTAGGTATGTCATTTAACAAATTTTAAAAAGAGCAGTGCAACATTTTGTAAATTTGTTGCAAAAAAAAACCAAAAAAAACAATTGTCTTCAAACCAAACAGACACTCAAAAAAGAGCAAAAGGTTGCCTATTAATATTAGTGATGAGCGAAGCTACACCTGAAGTCGCTTCGGTCAAAACCTTGAATAAATTCTGTACCGAGATTCGTCATTAAAAATGGCCGGGCTCCGATGAGGCGAAGTCGCGCATGACTTCATTGAATAACTTCGGTAGTTGATTTTGTAAGTGAAAAACCTCTTTTAAACCTGGAACCGAACTCGGCTTTGGTTCCTGGGTAAGTTTTAAATTGGTTTTCCACTTTGAGAATCAACTACCGAAGTTATGCAACGAAGTCTCGCGCGACTTCGCGAATAACTGATTTTGGCTCATTGGAGCCCATACATTCTAATGAGATTAATCCTGTACAGAATTATTCCGAAGTTTTTAGTGAAGCAACTTCCGATGTAACCTCCGAATCTCGCTTCACTCATCACTTATTAATACATCACCCCCTCCACTTTTCTTTTAGTGCAATGGGTTTCATACATTTCCCCTTTGCCTAAAAACACTATTCCAGTTTGGAGTAAGATGGAGTTGGATGACTTTGTGACTTCTTTTGTTATTTAAAAATAAACTAAGAAAAAACAGGAGAGAAAGCAGGATGGACCCGTCCTCGGAGCACTCAGCTGCTCATTTGCATAAGATTGGAAAGGTTCAAGTGAAAGGTTTGATTACATTCAGCTGAGCTAGCCCTACAAGTCACTGCGCCGGGTTTAATACTAAACTTCTTGGTGACAAGTCTCCCATTAAATAGCAGAATTCTAGTCCTAGTTGCTGCCACCACTAGGGGGAGCCGACTGAATTTGGATGTACAGTACATAGCCTTTGGGGATTCACTCTGGTAGTTAGGTGTATAATTGGTGTACATTGGTGTATAATAAAATGCAGATAAGGTGTATCACAAAACGCAGATGGCTTGGTGTTTGTTCACACACAAGGAAAGTCTATGTCCATAAACAATAAAAGTCACCTTTTCTCCTGGGTGTTAATTCACACCCTGTTAGCCGTTCAGCCTCATCAAGTCCATAGGCGGCCTGTTCGCCTTTAGAGGGGCCTGAGTCCTCCAGCCCGGCTCAAATCTCCAATCCCAGCATAGCATTTCACAGCAGTCAGTCAGAGGGAGGTAAATCCACCACACCTGGCAGTGCTGGCTGGTTTTGATGCCTGGCAAAACCCGGCCTGGAACATGGGGAGTAGTCACCCACACAGCACTTTGACTACTCCCAGTAAGAGCCGTCCCGGATCAGCTATGACAGCCATGCTAAATCTCAAGGTGTCAATTAGCAATAGCTGCTGCTGACACATAAAATACCGGCTCTTAGTTCACCGAGGTGACAGATACCTTCCATCCACGATGATTCCAGGTACCTTCTTACAAGCCCTAATTTAACTAATTGGGAACTGCTATTTAACACACAAGGCATAATCCTTAGAACTGACTTATATATTGTAATGTACTATTGTACCGTATATTGCAATGCCTCCTGCGTTGTAAGGGCCCACACAACACTACCCGAAAGTTCATTCAGGCTTTTTTTTTAAAATATGTTGTACTTTTATTTCAATATAACAGCAGTGCACTAGAAAAACAGGGGAATAAAAAGCATAAATAGCTAATTATTCTAGTTATTTCAATGAGTAGCCAAGGTTGCAACAACTTTTCAACAAGGTTGCAACGACTTTTGACGTAAATAGAATATAATTATTTCTTATGTGACCAAAATCAGTTGGTCTTGGTCAAGAGAATTGGCAAAAAACAACAGTACATCAGTAAGAAAATAGTTTATTGTAAGCAGTGGCGTAACTAGAGTTCTATGGGCCCCAGGTAAACTTTGGATTGGGGCCCCCCACCTCAATTACCCCGCCTCTTTTACCTTTTTGCCCCCTCTCTCAATGTATATATTTCAAATTCTTTGCCCCCTCTCTCAATTTATATATTTCAATTTCTGCCCCCTATCTCACTGTATATATTTAATTTTTTGCCCCCTCTCTCAATTTATATTTTTCTTTCCCCCTATATATTTTTATTTTGCCCCTGAGTAATGAATGATCTGCTGCCAGACTTCCAGTGGCCCCCCTGCCCTCATATGGCCGGAGCGGGCCCCCCTTTCTGAATTCAGGGTTACATAGTTAATTATATGCAGCCACTACCAGGTGCCCCCCCCCCCCCCTTCCCCCAGTATAAAGCTGGTGTGGACATACATAAAAAAAAAAAAAACTTACCTACTCTGTTCCGCTCTGTGCGTCAGTCTGTAGTCGCGTGCTGTTGGCTGTCGCCTTCAGTGAGGTGTCAGACTCTGCGCAATCCCGTCATATGCTCTCTGCGGCGCCGCGTCATTCCGTCATCCTGTGATCCCGCGAGACCCGTGACCTCAGCGCCGGGTCTCGCTCTGTCATAGAATAAATTGACAGTGTGTGTGAGTCTGGTGGCGCGGCGCCGGGCAGAGAGGGTATGGGTGGGTTCTGGTAAAGTACGGGTTTAGTTGGGGATGTGCTCAGTAGCGCAGCCGGCAAATTAAGTAGGCCCCGACGGCGACTGGCCATTAAAAGCACTTGCGGTGCTGCGGGCCCCCCCTCCCGGCGGTCGCGGTCACATCCTCTGCGACTGCGATTGTTACGCCCCTAATTGTAAGGTTGAAGGTTAACCTGCCATTCCCTTTTACATCCCTAAACATACACCACTGACTTACATATGCCTTCACCGACCGTGGCCTGAGCTCAGATTTGTTTAAGGAATCCAATTTCTCATGTAACAAATTTAATACAGCAATGCTACATACTAGTAAAAAAGGCTGCAACTCACATCACAACCACTGGGTGGCCACAAATGGATTCCTATAGGATAGGCATCTTGTGACAGAGTATCGCAAAATCATGTTCTTTTCAAAGCTGGTTACTTTGCGTCTATTATCTTGGAATATCTCAAGACTAAATGTGTTCCTATCTGTATTGTCATTAAATGCATTATGTATGTTTTGTTCCCGCATGTGCTATAGGCAAATTATCTTATCTTAGTCATGGAGAAGAAGCCACACAGATAAATAGCTTTGGCAGGGGCGTAGCAAAAGGCTTATGGGCCCCGGTGCAAGAGTTTAGCTTGGGCCCCCCTTCCCTCAGTGCTTTGTGGTCAGGGGCAAGGAAACACATAGCCTTCATGCTGCCTGATGCAAAAATTGAAATGGCACCCCACCCCCCCATACCAAATTCTTGACCTAACGCCTTTCGTTCAACCAAAGGTGTAACTTAACTAGTATGCACTTTCTATAATACTAGTGTCTTCTTATGTGGCACAAGCGTCTTTGGGCCCCCTCAGGCTCCAACTTCTGCAACCCCTATAGGTTCATCCCTGAGCTATGGTGCCTATGCCTTAAACCTGCCCATTCTGACTTAGTTGATGTCCCTGAGGTCTGGATATGTTATCTCAAGCCAGTTCTGATGGCATCTGGCACATGTGCAGTAAAGCAAAGTGTATGGGGTTCAACTTCCTCTCTGTGCTGC
>NC_053393.1:32128611-32199657 GCF_905171765.1 Bufo bufo
TACAACCCAGGTTATACAAATTTTGGAAGGATTGACTATTGAGCCAGGTTGGATCATGGGGACTCTGGACATCCAATCCCTGTATACGGTCATAGACCACCAGCAGGGGTTGGAGGCAATTGAGCAACAACTGATCAAAAATGGTACATTTAAGGACCCCCAAATTCAACTTATATTGGAAGGGATCCAATATATCTTGGAGCATAATTATTTTTACTTTGAAGGGGAATATTTTTTGCAGAAATGTGGCACCGCCATGGGGACCAGGTTCGCCCCAAGTTATGCTAATTTATTTTTGGCAGAATGGGAACACACCACCATTGGGCCCAGACTTGGGGGGGATCTGGTCATATGGCGGCGCTACATTGACGATATAATTTTTATCTGGAGGAAGGGAGAGATTGAACTGTCCGAATTTTTGGAAACAATCAATAAGAATGAGCGAAATTTAGTGTTTACACCTAATATTAAGGAGGAAACTGAGTTTCTAGATCTGCTAATTAAGAAAGTGGATGATCGCTATCTCTGTAGTACATATCAGAAACCGACGGCAAAGAATGGCTTCATCCTTTTTAGCAGTTGCCACCTACCACGGTGGTTATTAAATGTCCCCCTAGGCCAATTTCGGAGGTTAAAAAGAAACTGCACTGAAGAAGCTAGGTTTGAAGAAGAAGCTGACAAAATGAGACTTCAATTTTTAGAGAAGAAGTATCCAACTTCTATCTTGGATGAATCTCTAAATAAAGTGAGAGCATTGGAAAGAAAGTTATTTTTTGAAACAAAAGGGTCAATTGAGACATCTGAGGATCCCAAGATGGATATTAAAATGATTCTACCGTTCAGTAGTAATTATAAAAAGATTAAGAGTATCATAACTAAGCACTGGTATCACATATTGAGTGATAGGATGATTGGCTCACAGTTACCCAATACACCAAAAATAATATATACAAAGGCCACGAATTTGAAACTTAAAATAGCCCCATCAGTGAAAGAGAAAAAATCTACATCTAATATGGGCTCTTTTCTGAATCTAAAAGGGTTTTTCAAGTGTGGGAGGTGTATTGGATGTAAAATGAGCCTTCAAGAAAGAAAGATAGATACAGTACACTCAACACACAATTCCTTCACTTGGGAGATAAATGACTGTCTCACATGTAATACATCTGGAGTCATTTATCTACTACAGTGTCCGTGTAAACGCCAGTATATTGGTAGAACTAAAAGATTATTAAGGATTAGAATCAGTGAACACATTGCTAATATCAAAAAGGGTTATGCAAAACATTCTCTCTCGAAACATTATGATGAGGTACATAATAGGGACCCGTCTAAACTATTTTTTACAGCGTTAGAGAAAGTCAATAAACACTGGAGAGGTGGGGACTATATTAAGAGGATGTCCAGAGCCGAATCTAAACACATCTATGAGTTTGGCTGCCTATTACCGGCAGGCCTGAATTCGGATCTGGAGATTTTTGGCTTCTTATAGGGCGGGGGTCCCGTCTCCGATGGGGATCCCAGAGTTTACCATTTTTGGGTTCTGGGGCCTCCCCTCGGAGTAGGGACTCCCGCCCCAGGACGTCCGTCTTTAATCACCCCATGCTGCTATCAGTTTCTCTGCTATGAATATATACATGATCGTGATTTATGCACCTTTCAGCCGATTATATATGGGTAAATTTGTATGATTGGGATGTATTTATATTTTTAGGATTATTAATGTGTTTTTTATATATAATAAAATGTTATTTTAACTTATGAATGGGGTATATGGTAATCCCAATATGTTTTCAATCTAATTTATGATAAAACGCAACTAGGTTGAAAAAACCGCAGTACTACCGCATGGAAACCGCAATGGAGTATATTTGTCCAAAATCCGGATTTTCCGGAGTACCGAATGGACTATAAAAGGTGGAGTGGGAGGTCTTGCGCTTTTACCACTGAGGAAGGGGTGTAGACGCCCCGAAACGCGTCTGGTGATTGGAAGAAGCGCCCACCTAACCCACTGGATTCTGATGAAATACATTGCATGGCCATGCGATAAGGAATCTTACTAATACATCTCCAGGACACAGGAGTCAACTACAGGTTCCAATAACGATCTATCATCCATACCAGCCGAATTTTCTGTTCCCGCGATATTGTGACGTCAGCGACCCGAGATCTGTGACGTGAGACGCCGAAGCGGCCGGCATCACTCGCTGCTCGTGGCAGGACGGCCCAGCGTGGAACAGTCTAGTGTAACTTGGGATAAGGTAGGAACCTGAACTGTGCACGTACTAACTATAGCCCTGTGCGGTTATACCGGATCAATTGTGGAGAGACTGCTATATTGAGAGACATCTCTATGCACGTGGACACTTTAATAATCCGGAGTCATACGAATCTTTCACCGGGACATTAGAGCTGCCGATCGCGGCCTGCGGTATCACTGACTTTTGCTACCATACAACTCTACGTGGTGTAAAGTGTTAGCCTTGAACACCAATTACGCAAGGTTTACACAACCACCATTCGTCAGTGTGATTTTATGTTGGTACCATTTACTATTTTATGGAATTTTATTGGATTTGAGTGTTGATGTAAATTACCATTTATTAAATATCATTTATTCCCTATGGTCCAGATAGTGTGAGTGCTCACTCCTCTGTTTTTCTATGATTCTTGTTGGTGCCCGGGTGTTCTCCTGCTTTGGGGTTCCCGATTTTGACCATTTCGGGGTATGCAGCTCCAGATTGCTAGTGCTGAGGACGGACTATGTCACGGAGCTCAGAATCAAGCGGCCATCTCAGATCGGCGCTAGCTCCGCCCCCAGGATAGAAGCTTTTTTGACATTTTCAATTTTCCCCTAGAATTTTTCTGGATTTATTAAGATGCTAAGTTTGTGATGGAGGATGAAGGACGGTTTCATTAGGACAACCTCAGAACATATGCCCAATGACACAGCAATAATAATGTAATAATACTAAACTTGTGGCAATCCGCTGATCACTGGGCCAGCTTCAATATAAAAAGGATTTATCATATTGTGATAACCCTTTAAGACCATTTTAAGGTCAATGACCACAGTTTAGATCATACATTACAGGTAAAACTCGAAAAATTTGAATATAGTGAAAAAGTTCATTTATTTCAGTAATGCAACTTAAAATTTGAATATTGTAAAAAGGTTCAATATTCTAGGCCCAAAGTGTCACACTCTAGTCAGCTAATTAATCCATACCCCCTGAGCAAAGGGGACCTCAAAATTGTGACTTTGGGGTTTCATAAGCTGTAAGCCATAATCATCCAAATTATAACAAATAAAGGCTTGAAATATCTCGCTTTGCATGTAATGAGTCTCTCATATATTAGTTTCACCTTTTAAGTTGCATTACTGAACTTTGCACGATATTCAAATTTTTCGAGTTTTACCTGTAGTTCTTGATTCATTTCATTATACAGGGTGTCCCATGAAAAAGTAGCCGACCTCCAGCGATAGTATGACAAGATGAACGGGCAAGCATTGCTGAAAGTGGTCCCCATTCACGTCTATGCATCTTTGGGCACATTGGATTGTATTGGCTGATATGACTTGCAGCTCTTTAGCAGTGATGCTGCTGAAGAAAAAATATCCTGCTTTTTACAACAAGACGGGGCAACATGCCGCACCTCTCGGAACTCACTGGCACGGGTTCATGAACTGCTTATGGAAGAGTGAACTGTGAGCAAGGGGCTATGGCCACCACCTTTCCCAGACTTGTCCACATGCGATTTTTATCTGTGGGGAAACTTAAAACAGAAAGTGTCGGCTAACAATCCACATCCCCTGGATGAACTGAAGGAGAACATCACAAACACCGTCCGCAGCATCACAAGCAGTATCAGCCAGCGTCATCCATCGTGCCCAAAGATGCAGAGACATGAATGGGGACCACTTTCAACATCTTCTGTGACCTGTGGGTTATTTCAAAAAAAACAATCCACTTGCTCATTCATCTTGACATACTATCGCTGGAGGAGGGCTACTTTTTCGTGGGCCACCCTATATATCTTAACACAGAGCTCTGCATATCCTGCATGGACATAGAGTTAAGTAGTAAACTTCTGCCTGCCTACACTCACAACTAGGCAGAGTTAGGAATTTACTGCCTACTAAGTCATTATAGAGTTCAATGTATAAGAAGTATGCAGTAGGCTCCAAAGCTCCCCCTAGTGGTAAGTGCAGATAGTCATAATTTTATCAAATTACTCTGTTTATACAGCATTTTAATCAGATACATTCACCCTCATTTCTATAACGGTATATCAATGAATATACTGTATGAATTAATAAATTGATATAGTGTAGAAACCTCCAGAATGGGAAATGGGGGAATAGCATTTGGTGATCTTCAAACAGTTCATAGAGAATTTATCGTCCTTACACAGATTTCTGAATAAAGATAGCAGATGAAGGGACATGGGCATGTTTTTTTTCCTAACGTGTACAGTTACTCATTAAAACACATACAGATGTAGCCAATGCCAACTTGACACAACACATTAAACTCATAGATATTTAACCCATTGAAAACAGCAAAGTAATGTTTGCTGTAACTGTGTTGTAACGTGTTAAGCGGCAAGTTAAAGATTTCTGCCTCTGTAACCTTAAGACATAGCAGTTATTATTGTGTATTGTCTTTATGTTCTATAGTACTTTGTAACAAGAACATTCTAGAACAGTCTATCGCCTGTAGCAGCGGAATCTTGCTATTATAATCATAGTAATGCAAATAAACCAGAATGTGACATTGTAGCAAAGCCGACACCTTTCCATCTATTTCCTCCGCAGAACGCAAGGTTACAGAAGATAGGAGAGCGTTCAAGAGACTATTAAGATTCAACATTGTAGCGAGTTACATGAAATAGAATCTTACCACAGGTAAAGCCTAAGGCAAGTACCGGAGCCGGTTTGTTCTTCAACTTTCCATCTGGGATTAAAACGAGGTGGATTTTCTACAGATGAAAAGACGAGATTTTGAAAGCTACAGGGGCCGCTGTGTTTTCTCCTTTTAATGCTGATGCATCCAGTAGCCGTAGTGTCCTCTAATTAAGCAAAGGTTGTTGTCTGACAGACATTAAATAAATATTTTGTAACAGAATTACAAAAAGATGAAGAATACAACGGCACGCTTTCCGGCCGCAGACTGTACCTATGCAGGCCCCTCAATATCAATTCTTGTGTTTGTCCTTGGAGACCTATACAATATTCTGTACTAAAAACCCAATTCAAATGCAAAAGTTGTATTCATAGACAATGTAGCAAGGCTGAGTGAGTTTTTTTTAGAAAATCCATGGTAAAAAGGGTTTTCCGAGATTTTTATACTGATGGTCTATCCTCTGGATAGCCTGATAGTATCTAATCAGTTGGAGTCCGACACCAGAAACCCCTGTCGATCAGTTTCATTGTATAGCTGTGCTTGGTATCGCATTCACTTCAATAGGGCTGAGCTGCTCCTAGGCCACATTACGAGTGTCATCACTGGCCTAGGGAAAGCAGTGAGAAGGCTGCTCATACAGCAGCTCAACGGGGATCCCAGATGATGGACCTCCACCGATTAGATATTGATGACCTATCCTGAGGATAGGTCATCAGTTTTAACATCTCAGAAAACCCCTTTAAACCAGATGGAATCCCCAATAATTGCACGAAGGGTGGTGCCACAATGTATGCGCCATGCCTCAACAGTTTAACGTTTTTTTTCATCAGAGATAACCCATCTCAAAATGTCCTCTCGCTCTTGTAATCAGCTGATCTCCTCAGGACCAGTGGTTGTCCCCCCACAAAAGTAAGAGATCTTACCAGTGGAAGCCATGAGCAGTCATGCATTTCTCCTGCAGTGGCCGTTCCATGGTAAATGTACAGTTTTATTACTTGGTGACCATTTCGATCATTGGCTTTCCATGTAATACAAGAAAGGTTTGAGTCCCCCAGAACAAGAGTTGCTCGTTTAGAGCTGCTTTCCATTTGTCTCATAGGTAGGGGATCCCAATAAGGGTACCCCCTGTACTGTACGATGCTCATGAGCCATAATAGTGGATATAGACAAGGGTTATTTTTATGAAACAATACCTTTAACTTGGAGATTTCTGAATGTTATTGGGTTCATGTTTAAATCAATGGGACTGTAATTAGCTGCAATCTCTCTTCATTTTTGTGATTTGTGACCATTCTTGATGCCATCTTTGGAAATATTTTTACTCTATTTTTACTTTCTAGGAAAAAAAAAAACATTCATTAAGCTTGAGATATTAGGAAATTCTCTAAGAAGGTAGTCAAAGTAGTCGACTTTGCACCAGCACTGTAACACTGCCAGTGGTTTCTGCTTGTCATTTTACTCTTCTGAGATGATTCACTTATTCACTTATACAGAGCTCCACATTCCCTGCATAGAAATATGGTTACATAAAACATTCTATGTGTCTGAAGTCTCCACTAGATGGTGCTGTGCAACTTACTGCATACTGTTTATACATTATATATCAATAATAAAACTGTATGCAGTAAGCGCCACCTAGTGGGGGCAGGTTTTTATCATTTACCTCTATGGCTGTGCAGTGAATTCACAGATCTACAACAGCCGTCTGTTATAGTGTGGCATTCTAATTGTACTGTAATAGAATGGTGCGCTACTTTCATAGTGTACCATGCTGTGGCTGTTAGTTTAACAAATGCTACATCTCTATATATGAAAACAAAGCTATAAAATGGTTGTCCAGGATTTTATAAGTGATGGCTTATCCTCACGCTAGTCAATCAGTCTGATTGCGGTGGTCCAACATCCCACACTTTCACAGATCAGCAGTTCCTCAGTAGCCCGGTAAGGTGAATGGACCTTGGTGCGCTGCAGTAGCTAGCTCCGTCCACTACACAGTGGAAAGAGCTGTTTTCCGGAGCTACTGCAGAACATCTTATCAGCCTGGGATGAAGGGTATCAGAGCCCCACCGATCAAACAGTGATGTAAACTCCTATACACGCCCTTTAAGCATTCAAGCAAAACAAAATGATGAACTTAAAACAGTATGGTGTTATTAGGTGGACATTCACTTTAAATGAGTGGTCCAGCTTTTTGGACTTTTTAAACTGTGAACAGAAGTCTGTTCTTTTGAAGAAAAAAAAAAAAAGCATACTTAACTTCTCCCTGCCGCTTGAGGACATGTCACCACTGAGGTCATTAATTGGCTGCGGTTGCCCTTCCATCTGGAAGTTTACAGGATTAAAGGATAGGGAACAGAAGACCACCAAAGTAAGTAAGTAAGTAAGGACTCAGGGAGCCAGAACAGAGTGGCAGTGAATATGATTGTCAAGTATAACAGGCTGTTGTTGACAGTTAAAAAATCTCCCCAAATACAGACAACCCCTTTAAGATTTTTGGTTTTTCATGATAGATTAGTATAATCTTAGCATTATCACAATTTATCCTTGAGGGAAAAGCTATACAACTTTTGTTACAAAAGGGAACCATTTGTGGCTATGGTTACATTTATGGTGACACTTTGCTGATCTGTGGTGCTTACGTCAAGTGGTTGCAACCACAATAGCAATGAAGAAAGACTGACACTCACATTAAGATTTGCAGCTTCTTCATTATTTTCTGAAGAATCTGCAAATCTTACTTATGGTTCCAGGCTTTGCTGGATGTTCAAGTCATGGCAATGTAACGAGGGAGACCTAAAGTAATTGTGAAGCACTAGCCAACCACTTAAAAGGTTTGTCCAGTTTGGACAAGCGTTTCTCATCATCACAGGTTACCCGATAATGAGCATGGCCTTCAGAACGGTTGAACCTAATAGCCTAATGTTTTTCTTTAACTCATTATGTAACTATGGTATTGATCAACTGTTAACATAAGGAAGCCTCTGGCAAGTCCTCATTCACACTAATGGATTGCTCATGTAATGGATAGCACCAAAGGAAGGGCTTTTCTTTTTTACTACAGGTCGGGGATTCTGCTGTTACATCCATACGCCTCAATAGAGTTGTTTCATACCTATTCATGTGCACTAGTTGACATATGGATGTCACAGAAAGGGGTTCCCAATCTTCGGACCAACTCTATGAGCCACACCAAAAAGTCATATTGTAGGAGTGTTTCCAGTTCTGGTGGACTTGAGACAACCATATATTTATTACATGTTCAGTTTCCCTCAAAAATTTGCTGATTTTATCAGAAGAATCAACCATGTAATGCTAGACAGAAGACACCCCTACAAAATATTTGCCCATTCTGACTCATGAAAGGGGGTCCTGAGCATGCCAGGGGCAGGAACTTGGGTCATCAGAGTCAACCCCTTGTTGTCACGGCCATGGCTATGACCGTGACTCCTGAACCGCATGCGGTTGTCAGCGGTTTTCTTTGGTGTTCAATCACAGGTGAGGGCTGTGGTATTGGCCTCACCTGTGGTTGCCGCTGGCAACAGTATGTATGTGGCAGCGTAGCAGGCTGAGCTGTGCCATGCAGCTCGCTACGCTGCGCATGCGGTTTTGTGTTAGGTGTGTATGTGTGCACTTGTGTTTTATGTTATTGTGTGCACGTCCCCTTTAAGTGGTGTTTTCCCTTCCCTGGTGTTGGAAGGGTTAATCCCCTTCCTAGTGTGTGTGATCACTGGGTGTGTCCGACTGTGGGGTGTGGCTTCTTGGCCTATAAAGCCTCATTGCTTTTGTAGGCCTGCAGGTTGCTTCAGCCATGCTTAGCTGAGAGCAGCCGCATGTCTTTATTACCTGCCAGTAAGAGCCACCCCTGTGGTCATAAACCTTTATGTCAAAACCTTAATGTCATAACCATAATGTCTCATTAAGTTATTTCTAGTTATGTGTGATGTCCGTGTGATGTTTTATATGTGATTTTGTGCAGCTATGGATCTGGGTCCCTGTGTGGGGATGCGATTGTGATCTGCATCCTGCTTACACAGGGATCCAGTCAGCAAGGCTGTGGCAGGTAGGTGGAACTCTTTGTTCACCTGCCATATCCATAGAGCTGTTTATGTTCCCCCTTTTACAGCAGCTTGGCCGTTGAGACTCCTGCTCCTCCGTGTCTAGGAGGAGTGGGCTGTCTTACTCAGCTCCTAGCTTAGGGCCATCTTGAGGGCTAGCAGGGACTTCTAGGTTCCGGAGCATGAGCCCTCCTACCATCAAGGTTGGCTCATGTAGCTAGGAGTCAGGGTCAGGTTAGGGATGCCTTTAGGAGGTGACCTGCTCCCTAATCCTGTCTTCATGGCCAAGCAGCCGTAACATCACCGGGCTCCACACGGCTGAGGATTTCCCCCATCCTCAGCCGTGACAGTATGACCACAGTCGCTTCTTACGTGGCGTTCCCTCGAAAGAGGGTAAAGCATGCACCGCTATCTACGGATGGGGTGCATGCGCGTTCTCCGGAGGGAGAGCGTTATGGGGGTTTCACCGTTTACGGCGCGGTGAGTGGCATTCCCCGCCATTCCTAGCTCACCGTTGTCCGTGTTGGTGTCCCCTTTTGTTTGTCTTTCCCCTCCCCCCCTCCCATTGTTTTTTGTGCCTCACCAACCTTCCCCTTTTGTTGTTGGGAGGGGCTTTGAGGGGTGGGAGTATGCATTCCCTCGAAAGAGGGTGTAGCATGTACCGCCGTCTGTGAAGGGGTACATGCGCGCTCTTCGGAGGGAGAGCGTTCTGGGGGTTTCGCCTCTGACGGCGCGGTGAGTGGCGTTTCCCCGCCTTCCCTTCACCGTTGCCTTGTTTGGCGTCCCCCTGACTTTTATGGCACGTGGTGTGTGTTTGGTGTGCGTTTTGCACACCTTCGGAAGAGGGTGCAGCATGCAGTGCCATATCCTTGTGGCCTGCATGTGCGTTCTCCGGAGGGAGAGCGTTCCTGGGGGTTCTCCGTTAACGGCACGGTTGGTGGCTTATTCCCCGCCACCTTACCTTCCGTGTCCGTGTTGGGGATCCCTCGTCCCTCTCCATGTTCCCATCTCTGGTCGTCTGCTGGCAGCACTCCGTAAGTGGTCCAGCTGCGTGCTGGTTAGGAGTGTCTGCTGGCAGCGACTGGAGTGGGGACGTGAGTGGAGAGTCCCCTCGTCCATCTCTCAGTGGTTCTTTTCTCTTTGTTGCTGGTGCGGGCTGCAGTCCTCGTCGGACTGGCTAGTGTGAGCCGGGAGAGGATGCAGCTGACAGCGACCCCTTTTTAGAACCGGCACTGAGAGTGGACGTCCCCTTCTCCTATCCCCTTGTCTGAGTCCCTCACGTGTCTTTTTTGGTGGGGGGGCTTTGAGGGGTGGGAGTGTCACGGCCATGGCTATGACCGTGACTCCTGAACCGCATGCGGTTGTCAGCGGTTTTCTTTGGTGTTCAATCACAGGTGAGGGCTGTGGTATTGGCCTCACCTGTGGTTGCCGCTGGCAACAGTATGTATGTGGCAGCGTAGCAGGCTGAGCTGTGCCATGCAGCTCGCTACGCTGCGCATGCGGTTTTGTGTTAGGTGTGTATGTGTGCACTTGTGTTTTATGTTATTGTGTGCACGTCCCCTTTAAGTGGTGTTTTCCCTTCCCTGGTGTTGGAAGGGTTAATCCCCTTCCTAGTGTGTGTGATCACTGGGTGTGTCCGACTGTGGGGTGTGGCTTCTTGGCCTATAAAGCCTCATTGCTTTTGTAGGCCTGCAGGTTGCTTCAGCCATGCTTAGCTGAGAGCAGCCTCATGTATTTGTTACCTGCCAGTAAGAGCCACCCCTGTGGTCATAAACCTTAATGTCATAACCATAATGTCTCATTAAGTTATTTCTAGTTATGTGTGATGTCCGTGTGATGTTTTATATGTGATTTTGTGCAGCTATGGATCTGGGTCCCTGTGTGGGGATGCGATTGTGATCTGCATCCTGCTTACACAGGGATCCAGTCAGCAAGGCTGTGGCAGGTAGGTGGAACTCTTTGTTCACCTGCCATATCCATAGAGCTGTTTATGTTCCCCCTTTTACAGCAGCTTGGCCGTTGAGACTCCTGCTCCTCCGTGTCTAGGAGGAGTGGGCTGTCTTACTCAGCTCCTAGCTTAGGGCCATCTTGAGGGCTAGCAGGGACTTCTAGGTTCCGGAGCATGAGCCCTCCTACCATCAAGGTTGGCTCATGTAGCTAGGAGTCAGGGTCAGGTTAGGGATGCCTTTAGGAGGTGACCTGCTCCCTAATCCTGTCTTCATGGCCAAGCAGCCGTAACATCACCGGGCTCCACACGGCTGAGGATTTCCCCCATCCTCAGCCGTGACACTTGTAGAGCCCCTGTGGCAATCAGCTGATCACCATATGTGATCTCATAGAGGTCATTCGCCACAACTTCCGTTACATTATGTCCATACACCATAATGTGGCAAAGAGACAGAGATTTTCTTGAATGTCTTCATGTTCCAATTGTCTAGTTACTTAAAGGGCTTCTACCACCAGAAATACTGTTATGTAGCTGACTGATATAGCGATGCGCTAATGTCAGCACTACATAACAGTATGTTTCTAACATTAGTCCCTGCAGCCGTTTTTCTAAAAAAAGCACTTTTATTATATGCTAATGAGCCTCTAGGTGCTATGTGGGCGTAAAATCAGCACCTAGAGGCTCCATCTACTCATGCTTTATCCTGCCCAGCTCCTCTTGATTGATGGCACGATCCACCGCATCGTTGACGAAATCCGTGCCTGCACCGTTCACTTCTGTCTTCGGCGCAGTGAGTTAACGCCGCTCTCCTGATGCCGGCTTCCTCACTGCGCCTGCGCCGACTACGTCACAGTGAGGAAGCCGGCATCAGGAGAGCGGCGTTAACTCACTGCGCCTGCGCCGAAGACAGAAGTGAACGGCGCAGGCACGGGATTTCGTCAACGATGCGGTGGATCGTGCCATCAATCAAGAGGAGCTGGGCGGGATAAATCGTCAGTCAGCTACATAACAGTATTTCTGGTGGTAGAAGCCCTTTAAAAAATGATTGAGTGCATGAGTGCACAACAGCTTTGCAGACATGTAGACTCTGAAGCCCTGGGTTGCTGCACACCATCCCTCCGGTATCCAGGTGGCCCAAACGATTCACGGGAGACAGAAGTCACAACAGAAGAAAAATTGGGAACTTCTGGCGGCGCTCCAAATACAAGAAGATTCTCAGAGAGTTTCAGAAGAAGGTGTATCTTACCTGATGAAGGGAAGTGCAATCCTGAAACATTTCTGCACCAATAAATTCCTTCTTCTGAAAATCTCTGGGAATCTTCTTATCTTTGAGAACCACCAGAAGTTCTAATTTCTTCTCCATACCATAGATAGGGATTTTCTACATAAGACAACCCTTCCCTTACGTCCTAACCAGCAGCACAAGTGGGGAGTTCTCCCCTGTGAAACTGGTAGGACAGGTGGAATTTTTATTGACATTAAATTCCCTACCAAGCACTAATTAAATAATTAGTAAAACCCACTAATTTGAGTACCTAGTAGGTGGGACCCTCCCAATTTGTCTGTGTTACTTGCTAGGTCCCCACTTATGCTGCTGGTTAGGATGTAAGGGAAGCGTTAATTTTAACATAAATTTGTTTTCCCTTAGTCCTAACAGCAGCACACAAATTTTCCACCCTTATTTTGGTTCCTACTTGATAATAAAGCACTGTGAATTGGGCAGTCTGCCCTTTATAGGGGTGGGTTTTACTAATTATTTAATTAGTGCTTGGTAGGGAATTTAATGTCAATAAAAATTCCACCTGTCCTACCAGTTTCACAGGGGAGAACTCCCCACTTGTGCTGCTGTTAGGACTAAGGGAAAACAAATTGACGTTAAAATTAACGCTTTTAAGATAGCTCAACTACCACCTATTGATGGATACAATGTATGAGGGCGAGAACTTTTTCCCCAGAATAAGTTTGGAGTCCAGATATTCCTATGTATGGTCTTCAAGGATATGTCAAGATCTTCGGCTTTTAAAAACATTTAAGTTCAGAGTTTTACAAAAATTTAAATGTTGTCTATTATATAGCTGATAGAGAAACCTAAGGGTTTTGAAAAAAAAAAATCAACAATTTTCTATCATGAATTAAACATGGGAAGCGAATAATTAAGCATTTCCGACTGATAGGCTATGCAATTTACTGGCAAGGAGGGAATATTGCAGAACAAATAGTGAAATCTACAGGCAGCCAAAAGCTATGATAATTAATTCTAGTAAAAAAGTAAATTATTGATAGATGACTGATTAACATCTAAAGAGATGAACGTTGGATATCAGCTAAAACAGGAGTCCTTCTACCTACACATTAAAATAATAGGAAATAATAGCTTTAATAAGTCATTGATGTTCTGAATCTGCTCTACTCTGCACAATGAACAGCCTTTCGAAGAACATGAATATTCTGGACATATTTAATAATCTGTTCTGGTTATCTCCAATGCATCAAATGCAAAAGATGAGTAACTAAGCTAGTCAAATAACCTTGAGAAAAAATTTCCTCGGTCCCTATTCAGACAAATGTGTCTCCATGGCTACAGACTACAAACAAACCCTTTGCAGTCTGTTTTTTTTACTATCTGTAGGTTATCAAGAAGAGGAAACAGAGAGAGCAGATTAGACTACATAGGGTTTCACTTGGATTTTGTAACTATGAAGACACATGGGAGCTGTATATACAAACATTTCTCTCAGAAGCATAAGTAAAAGATAAAAAATGATGGGTTGAAACAGTTTACACATAAACAAAAAGAGTTTCCAAGAGTGCATATGAGTGGCCCCGTAGAAATCATGCAATATACCGTATTTTTCGCCCTATAAGACGCACCGGCCCATAAGACGCACCTAGGTTTTTGAGGAGGAAAATAAGAAAAAAAATATTTTGAACCAAAAGGTGTGCTTTTGGTGGGTTTTGAAATAATGGTGGTCTGTGGATGACACTATTATGGGGGATCTGTGGATGATGCACTGTTATGGCCGTCTGTGGATGGCACTGTTATGGGGGCATCTGTGGATGACACTGTTATGGGGGCATCTGGGGATGGCACTGTTATGGGGGAATCTGGGGATGGCACTGTTATGGGGGCATCTGGGGATGGCACTGTTATGGGGGCATCTGGGGATGGCACTGTTATGGGGGCATCTGGGGATGGCACTATTATGGGGGCATCTGGGGATGGCACTATTATGGGGCCATCTGGGAATGGCACTGTTACGGGGCCATCTGGGAATGGCATGACACTACTATGGGGGGGGATCTGTGGATGACACATAGCATCTTATGCTATGTGTCATCCACAGATCCCCCCCCCATAACAGTGTCCCTGTATAGTGAATGACCCCCAATACAGGGGGTGGGGGTTGGAATCTTGTTTTGTAATGGCAGCAGGGCCCGATGCAGTAACTGTATTCTACTACACCGGGCCCCGCTCACTGTAGTAATCATATAGGCAATGTTAATTCATCTCCAATCCATGCTGTAGTACGGTACTTACTGCTAACTTCCATAGCAGGCAGGAGGCTGGGCGAGCGGGCGGGAGGCGGCAGCGTAACTCACTACGTCACGCGCCTGCTTCATTCATAAAGTGGGTGGAGCTGGCGCATGACGTAGTGAGTTACGCTGCCGGCTCCCATCCGCTCACCCGGCCTTCTGCCTGCTATGGAAGTTAGCAGTAAGTACCATACTACAGCCTGGATTGGAGATGAATTAACATTGTCTATATGATTACTACAGTGAGCGGGGCCCGGTGTAGTAGGATACAGTTACTGCACCGGGCCCCGCTGCCATTACAAAACAAGATGCCGGCCCCTAGTCCCTCCTCCTTCCCGCTGATACACATGCCAGCCGCGCTGTGCGGCAGCGATGTATCAGTGTAAGATTGCAGCATTCGCCCCATAAGACGCAGTGCTATTTTCCTCACACTTTTGGGGGGAAAAAGTGCGTCTAATAGTGCAAAAACGTCATTTTGGAGTAATTATATGGTAAATATGCAAATCTATCCGATGATGTCCGTTTCCTCTAAGACACACCCACTTTAAAAAGTTGCTTGAGCAATGTAAACTCCATCTCCGCAAAAGAAAATGTGCAAATGATGCTTGCAAAAAAATAATAATTGTGGTTTTTATTCATTTTTTTTACACCAGTCTGGCAAAAGGGTCATGATAAATTTTCTTCATTGAAATAAAAGGGAATGTGTCATCAGAAAATGACCTATTGCTTAAATCATGTTTTTATACTAATGAAATGTTTTTTAATTAAATGTTATTTATCTATGTTATTTCTAATTTGCCTTATCAATATCTATCTATTTAAACTCACTCCCCTACCACCCCATAAAAATAAAAAAATAAAAATAAAATATTATTATGTTTTCACACTGGTCACTAAGCCTAATAGTAGACGGCACTTCTAGGTCTGTACAGATGATAATTTTACTGCAGTTATCTGCTTATCATTACACACAGGATTAAGAATGGAAGGTATCACCTCTACCTACAGATAACAAAGGACCCATCTTTTACAATAGTTGATATCACAGCTTATCTATTCTCTCTTGACCTCTTCAAAGTAGCTGAGGTAAAGCATATCTCTAATTGTTGTTAAAACCAACTTAGGCAAGATGGACACCCCCCCCCCCCCCCACTCCCCATTATCATGCAATCAGAAACTAACAGATTAGAAAAAAAATGATATGTGTTAATATCTGGTTTTAACTAGCAGAAAGAAATATAGGTAATCCATTCCTTTAAAATGATAATATTTGGTAATGAAAATAGTCGGTCTGTCTCCCTGAAAGTAATAGTACATCCTGCAGGAATGTCACAGACACTTTATGTTGCAAACATAACTCTTTTATTTTCTCAAATAGAGGCAAATCACTCTTAGCGGTTAGTGGTACACAAGCCTAATGGTTACAATCTCGAGAAGAGGTACAAAGCTTGATGGTGTCTCCTACACTTGGGGTCACAGGTGTTTAAACACTAGAACAGAACAGTGGCAGCCATGGGCGTCCACAGGGGGGGGCAAGTGCCCCCCCTGGGGCCCTGGAAATCTGTGAACCGAGTCCTGCCTCTGCTCTGCAGCACTGGCGGATCCAGGGGGGGGCAACGGGGCAATTGCCCCCCCCCCCTGAGCTGCTCAGAAGTGGGGGGGGTGGCGGCGGGGCACAGGGAGTTGAACGCTTCCATTGTGGAAGCGTTCATCTCCATAGTCATCTGTATGGCCGTCCTCAGGACAGCGATACAGATGACTGTGCTGAGGCAGGGGAGGGAGAGGCGTATCCCTTTCCCTTCCTCTGATAGGCTGCAGGCACTAGGTGGGCAGCCTATCAGAGGCCGGCGCAGGCGGCGCAATGACGTACAGCTCGGGACACAGGTCGGAAGAGGCCTGCATCACATCGCTGCCAAGGAGGTAAGTATAAGTGTTTATTTTTTTTTTGTGTACAATACTGGTGGCTACTGGCAGATAATGGGGATCTCTGGCTACTGGCACATAATGGGGGTCTCTGGCTACTGGCACATAATGAGGATCTCTGGCTACTGGCACATAATGGGGGGCTCTGGCTACTGGCACATAATGGGGGGCTCTGGCTACTGGCACATAATGGGGGGCTCTGGCTACTGGCACATAATGGGGGGCTCTGGCTACTGGCACATAATGGGGGGCTCTGGCTACTGGCACATAATGGGGGGGCTGTCATTACTGGCACAAGGGAGGGCTGTCATTACTGGCACATGATGGGGGCTGTTATTACTGGCACATGATGGGGGGGCTGTTATTACTGGCACATGATGGGGGCTGTTATTACTGGCACATGATGGGGGGGGGGCTGTTATTACTGGCACATTATTAGGGGCACTATAGGGGCATCTACTGAGGCCACAAAGAAGGGGTGTTTTATATGGGGGGCTCTGTACAGTAGAATTTTATACTGGGACACATTATGGTGGGTACTATGGGGAAGGGGGGAGAGGAGTACTATGGGGTCATCTACGGGGGGCACTAAGAAGGGGTGTTTTATACTTGCAAATTATGGGGGACACTAAGGGCATCTACTGGGGCATTTTATACTGGTACATTATCGGGGGCACTAGGAGGAAGGGGAGAGAGGAGCACTATGGAGGCATTTACTGGGGGCACTATATAGGGGTATTTTATACTGGCACATTATGGGGGCACTATGGGGACATTAGCTCAACTGGGGGCATTACAAGGGGGTATTTTTATATAAGGAGAATTATTTCTACTGGGGGGGATTATGGTGGGCTTTATTACTCCCCCATGGTATGACCCCCTAGTAGCAGCACCAGCCTCTCCCTGCTCTGCTATCCCTCTGCCCCTTCTCCAAATCCTTATTATGAAATCTTTCTCATTAGGATAAAACACAACATCAGCTCCGCCGAGCCCCCGGCCAATGTGGTGAAGTGGCGTCCGAGATCCCCAAGGGCCAAGCCAAGTAATTGTAAGTTTTCATGTGAAATATGTTTGTTATACACACATAGCCTACACTGTGCCCCACAATATACAGTATACCGCTACACTGTGCCACACAATATACAGTATACCTCTACACTGTGCCCCACAATATACAGTATACCGCTACACTGTGCCACACAATATACAGTATACCTCTACACTGTGCCCCACAATATACAGTATACCGCTACACTGTGCCACACAATATACAGTATACCTCTACACTGTGCCACACAATATACAGTATACCTCTACACTGTGCCCCACAATATACAGTATACCGCTACACTGTGCCACACAATATACAGTATACCTCTACACTGTGCCCCACAATATACAGTATACCGCTACACTGTGCCACACAATATACAGTATACCTCTACACTGTGCCACACAATATACAGTATACCTCTACACTGTGCCCCACAATATACAGTATACCGCTACACTGTGCCACACAATATACAGTATACCTCTACACTGTGCCACACAATATACAGTGTACCTCTACACTGTGCCACACAATGTACAGTATACCGCTACACTGTGTAGTCTGTTCTATAAGCGCCATTGTTTTGTGGCGTCGGACATAAAATAATCTGGAAGTGCCCCTCCCGAGACCAGGCTCTGGATCTGCCACTGCACAGCTCATGCGTTATTATATTTTGTGATAATGAATAATTACATTCTCAGAAACAAGCAGAGCATGGATGTCAATAAAATTATGCCCCCCCTGGAAAAATTTCTGCGGACGCCCATGGTGGCAGCATGTTTCTACTAGAGATGAGCGAATTGAATCCCACGAAGTGGAATTCAATACGAATTTCAGGATCAATTCGATTCGCCTAGAAGCCGAATTTCCTCGTGCTTCGTGTCAGCGAATCGATTTTACCTGAAATAGTATAAAAAAAAATAAAAAATTCAAACTTATCTCCTCTATTTGCTCGCGGTGGGCCGCCAGCCTCCATCTTGCTTAAAGATCTCAGCCAAAATCCTGTGCGGCTGGCTTGATGACATAATCTGTCGCCGCACAGAATTTCGGCTGAGATCTTCAAGCAAGACGGCGGCGGCTGGCCCATCGCGAGCAAATGGGGGTGGTAAGTTTGATTACATTTTTTTAAAATTAATTTTACACTCAAATGCTGCGACCATGTATGAACGCGGCATCTGAGGGGTACATGATGGGGGGGCGGCGCTATCGCAGCTCCCTGTCATTGCACCCGCTACTTACAAAGAAATGCGCTTTGTGATGAAGTAATTACTCACAAAGCAAATTTTTGGGTGAAATTCATCGAATCAGCTAAATCGAACTTTTAAGAAATTCACTCATCTCTAGTTTCTACAGACTGTTGCTGCAGTTCAGTTGGATGCAGGTGGGTTTCGAACTCTGTATTAGAAAAGTGGGCATTTCCTTAAATGTCCTGTACCATTAGTTGTATAAATATTTCATTTTACAGTGTAGCTTTTTTATGTATAAGTAGAGTGCTTAGAGAAGGGATTTTGTTCCATTTTATTAAAAGTAGGCTCTGAAGTTATCCCTTAGCAATGTTGTAAATGAGCCGGTCTTCAATGTTCAGTGTGTACTGTAAACTGAAAACGGCTCACTGTTAGGGCCCTTGCACGTGACCGTATGCCCTCCGAGACATACAGTCTGTGAGCGGGCCATTGATCATATGCAGGGGAACACACAGCATCATAGATTCCAACCATGCTGTGCACGTCGGTCCATCCGTGGGGCTATTGTCCGGCACCTATAAGATCATATGAGTGCGGGACAATAGTTCAGCGGGCTACCCAACTTGCACAGTATCACAGTAACCTATGATGCGGTGTACTCCCCTACACATGATCAATGCCACTTCGGGACATATGGCCCGCTCACAGACCGTATGTCTCGGGGGGCATACAGTCATGTACAAGGACCCTTATATGCAGAGGCAGGCTTCCAAGCCTATCTCTACTCTCCTTTCTTTGTACACAGGGGTGCACCTAGCCTTTCTTCTGCATGGGGCGAAAACTGAAACAGCGCCCCCTCAATGCCAAATTTGTAACCTAAGCCCTTTGACACAATGAAAGCGCTTATTGCTCATGGCCCTTTCCGCTGCCCCCCTCTTGTCCCTACCTGGCGCTGCGATCAACTCACCTGGCCTCATTGGTGGTGCACCCCTGTTTGTACGTAAATATAACTTTCCCTATATACTATACAAAGTCTTATTTCCCATCTCCCCGCCTATGAAACTGACTATCAGTGCTGGTCACTGACATCTCATCTCTTCTCGCTAACCAGCAGCCAGGGAGACAGAGAAGAAGTGCACTGTCAACGCTCAACACCGACAGTCATTAGTGTTTAGCGAAGTTCTTGAAAATGAATTTGCTTTGTGACAAATTACTTCATCACGAAGCGCATTACTTTGTAAGTAGGGTTGAGCGAACCCAAACTGTAAAGTTCGGGTTCGTACTGGATTTTTGGACCCTGGACCCAAACATTTCAGTAAAAGTTTGGGTTCGGTGTTCTGCGATTTGTCAGCGCTTTTTGAAAGGCTGCAGAGCAGTCAATCAACAAGCGTTTAACTGTCTGACCTTAGAAGCCATCACAGCCATGTCTACTAATGGCATGGCTGTGATTGGCCAGAGCAGCATGTGACCCAGCCTCTATATAAGCTGGAGTCACCTAGCGCTGGACGTCACTCTGCTGTTACAAGTGTAGGGAGAGGATGCTGCTGGACTGGTGATCTCAGGGAGAGAATAGGAGAGAATCTAACTCAGCGATCTACATACAATCAGTTGTGTTTGTGCAGGGCACAATCTTTTTACCCTGCCCTGAGCCCATTGACCAAAAAAAACAAACATTTATCCATCTTTTAGTTAGGTGGGCGGCGGAGGCGGCCATTTTATGCAAGCTCAGTACACCAGCACTGCATCTGAGCTTTTGTTACATTCTAATCCAAGCTTGAAAAACTACAATAATCTGGTTGTAAAAAAATCACCCTTTTTTGGCAATATACAACATTTGGTGCATTTGCAGGATTAGTCAGTGTGCAATTTTAGCTAGAAATACAGGCATAATTTTCTGGGTTTTTTAAAACACCCTTTTTGTGCAAAATACACAATTTTACATCCGTAGCTGCATCTGGACGTGTGAAATTCAAACGCTATATACAGCTTTCATATTCTGTTAGTAAAAAAAACACTTTTTTGGCAATATACAACATCTGGATTAGTCAGTGTGCAATTTAAGCTAGAAATAGCCATAATTTTCTAGGTTTTTAAAAACACACTTCTTGGCCAAAATACACAATTTTACAGCCCTTGCAGCATCAGCTTGTTTGAAATTCCAGGGTTATATACTGCTGTCATATTCAGGTATTAAACAAACACCCGTTTGGGCAAAAAAAGTTAATTTGGCAGCCTTTGCTGCATATGTCATTGTGAGAGACACCCTTTATATATTTGGGTTATATTCAGATATTTGAAATACCGCCATTTGGTGCACAAATCTTTAATTGAGGCCTAGTGTGGGTCAGGCCGTGTGAGATACACCCTGTACATACAGGGGTTTGATTCAGATATTTGAAATACCGCCATTTGGTGCACAAATCTTTAATTGAGGCCTAGTGTGGGTCAGGGCGTGGGAGATACACCCTTTAAATACAGGGGTTTTAATCAGATATTTGAAATACCGCCATTTTGTGCACAATTCTTTAATTGCGGCCTAGTGTGGGTCAGGGCGTGTGAGATACACCCTTTATATACAGGGGTTATATTGTTCTATTAATAAAACACACTTTTTTGGGCAAAATACACAGTTGTTGTGCCCTTGCAGCATCAAGACATTTGAAATTCCAGGGTTATATACTTCTGCCATATTCAGTTATTAAACAAACACCTGTTTGGGCAAAAAAAGATTATTTGGCAGCCTTTGCTGCATATGTCATTGTGAGATACACCCTTTAAAGGGGTATTCCCATCTTGCTACTTCATCCTCAATTGCTGCCAGCTAGCTGTTAACTTCCTGGTTTTTCTGCAGCTAAGGCTGGGCGGGCTTAGGCAGCTAGAGTGAAGGCCGGCCACGCCTCCTTATGACATCACACTGAGAGCTGAGTCCTGTGCTCGTTCATGTGAAGAGTATGACTCATCAGTCTGCAGTGTCTGTGAGGGGAATGGTCACTCAGAGCCATGTGAAGTGAGCTCAGTGCACAGTTTTACACATAAAATCTCTGTCTGATCTTTTACAAACCCATTCTGTGCATCAAAAACTATAATTCCATATTATACATTAGCCCAAAAGTTTGACCAACCCCCATCCCCCAGCACTGATGCAGATTTGTTTCCATTACAGCTGTACTCCAGTTGTGTATAAACCTTACACTATGTATCTTTATAGATGCATATACAGCACAGCTACATATGTCTTCTCCAGTCCCCTAACATCACTTTGGCTGAATGGCTTCCTATACAGCCCTGCTACATCTTTATTCTACTCTCCCACTAGCACTGTGTCTGAAAAGCTTCATATACAGCTCTGCTACATCTGTCTGTTTATCTCTTCAACCAGCACTGTGTCAGAACAGACGCATATTCAGCTCTACTACATCTGTTCTTCCTCTCTTCAACCAGCACTGTATCAGAACAGCCGCATATTCAGCTCTACTACATCTGTTCCTCTCTTCAACCAGCACTGTATCAGAACAGCCGCATATTCAGCTCTACTACATCTGTTCCTCTCTTCAACCAGCACTGTATCAGAACAGCCACATATTCAGCTCTACTACATCTGTTTCTCTCTTCAAACAGCACTGTATCAGAACAGCCGCATATTCAGCTCTACTACATCTGTTCCTCTCTTCAACCAGCACTGTATCAGAAGAGCCGCATATTCAGCTCTACTACATCTGTTTCTCTCTTCAAACAGCACTGTATCAGAAGAGCCGCATATTCAGCTCAACTACATCTGTTTCTCTCTTCAAACAGCACTGTATCCGAACACCCGCATATTCAGCTCTACTACATCTGTTTCTCTTTCACCAGCATTGATGCTGACCTGCAACATATACAGCTCTGCTACATCAGTTTTTCTATTCAACCAGCACTGTGTCAGAACAGCAGCATATTCAGCTCTACATCTGTTCCTCTCTTCAACCAGCACTGTATCAGAAGAGCCGCATATTCAGCTCTACTACATCTGTTTTTCTATTCAACCAGCACTGTATCAGAAGAGCCGCATATTCAGCTCTACTACATCTCTTTCTCTCTTCAAACAGCACTGTATCAGAAGAGCCGCATATTCAGCTCTACTACATCTGTTTCTCTCTTCAAACAGCACTGTATCCGAACACCCGCATATTCAGCTCTACTACATCTGTTTCTCTCTTCAAACAGCACTGTATCAGAAGAGCCGCATATTCAGCTCTACTACATCTGTTTCTCTCTTCAAACAGCACTGTATCAGAACACCCGCATATTCAGCTCTACTACATCTGTTCCTCTTTCACCAGCATTGATGCTGACCTGCAACATATACAGCTCTGCTACATCTGTTTTTCTATTCAACCAGCACTGTATCAGAACAGCCGCATATTCAGCTCTACTACATCTGTTTCTCTCTTCAAACAGCACTGTATCCGAACACCCACATATTCAGCTCTACTACATCTGTTTCTCTCTTCAAACAGCACTGTATCAGAAGAGCCGCATATTCAGCTCTACTACATCTGTTCCTCTTTCACCAGCATTGATGCTGACCTGCAACATATACAGCTCTGCTACATCTGTTTTTCTATTCAACCAGCACTGTATCAGAACAGCCGCATATTCAGCTCTACTACATCTGTTCCTCTCTTCAACCAGCACTGTATCAGAACAGCCGCATATTCAGCCCTACTACATCTGTTCCTCTCTTCAACCAGCACTGTATCAGAAGAGCCGCATATTCAGCTCTACTACATCTGTTCCTCTCTTCAACCAGCACTGTATCAGAACAGCCGCATATTCAGCTCTACTACATCTGTTTCTCTCTTCAAGCAGCACTGTATCAGAACACCCGCATATTCAGCTCTACTACATCTGTTTCTCTTTCACCAGCATTGATGCTGACCTGCAACATATACAGCTCTACTACATCAGTTTTTTTATTCAACCAGCACTGTGTCAGAACAGCCACATATTCAGCTCTGCTACATGTTTCTCTTTCACCAGCATTGATGCTGACCTGCAACATATACAGCTCTGCTACATCTGTTTTTCAATTCAACCAGCACTGTGTCAGAACAGCCGCATATTCAGCTCTGCTACATCTGTTTCTCTTTCACCAGCCCCCAAGTGCCTCCATCTGCCCCATATAGCCGCCTATTAGCCTCATATAGCCTCCATCTGCCCCAAAAGTGACTGACAGTTATCCACAGCAGGGGGGGAAGGGGGTAGGGACAGTTATCCACAGGGGGGGGGGGTAGGGACAGTTATCCACAGCGGGGGGGGGGGTAGGGAGGGACAGTTATCCACAGGGGGGTAGGGACAGTTATCCACAGCAGGGGGGGTAGGGACAGTTATAATATCCACAGCAGGGGGGGGGGGGGCGGGACAGTTATCCACAGCAGGGGGGGGTAGGGACAGTTATAATATCCACAGCAGGGGGGGGTCGGGCCAGTTATCCACAGCAGGGCAGCTCTCCTCACCATTCACTGATCCCGGCTGCTCTGCTGAACGCTGACAGCTCCCCTCCCCCTCCTCCTCCTCCTCCTCCTCCTCCTGAAGGGGAAGGGGAAGGGAAAGGGGAAGGGGAAGGGGAGTGGAGGGGAGGGGGGGGGTCGGCACAGTAACACAGAGCAGCGCAGCCCATTCTCGCCATTCACTGACCATGGCTGCGCTGCTGAACGCTGACAGCTCCCCTCCTCCACAACCTGAAAGGGAGGGTCGGCACAGTTACACACAGCAGCGCAGCCCCGTTCTCCTCACCATTCACTGATCGGGGCTGCACTACTGAAGGCTGACAGCTCCCCTCCGCCTCCACCATTCTCTCCCTCTACGTCACAGAGCATCAGCGTGCACGCTCATGTGATGACTGAGCGGCAGGCAAGAAGAAAGAATCGGGCTTATGCGCAAGCGCGGCCAAGGGACTCGCTCCAGAGGAGATGGACGTTTCTAGGGGAGACCAAATCAAACACTGGGGTACAATCCACAATCTTTGACCTAGAAAGGTAGAAATTTAATAATAGTTTATATTGGCAAAAATGATCCTTGGCACATACTTAATGAAATAAAGTATGATCATTAAGATGAGCATACCCCTTTAAATACAGGTGAGATAAATATCTTGCCCTCCTAAAAGGAATTTGGGCCCCTTTGCGCATCTAGGCTGCAAAAAAGTGTCACACATCTGGTATCGCTGTACTCAGGAGAAGTTGGGGAATGTGTTTTGGGGTGTCATTTTACATATACCCATGCTGGGTGAGAGAAATATCTTGGTCAAATGCCAACTTTGTATAAAAAAATGGGAAAAGTTGTCGTTTGCCAAGATATTTCTCTCACCCAGCATGGGTATATGTAAAATGACACCCTAAAACACATTGCCCAACTTCTCCTGAGTACGGAGATACCACATGTGTGACACTTTTTTGCAGCCTAGGTGGGCAAAAGGGCCCACATTCCAACGAGCACCTTTCGGATTTCACCGGTCATTTTTTACAGATTTTGATTTCAAACTTCTTACCACACATTTGGGCCCCTAGAATTCCAGGGCAGTATAACTACCCCACAAGTGACCCCATTTTGGAAAAAAGACACCCCAAGGTATTCCGTGAGGGGCATGGCGAGTAACTAGAATTTTTTATTTTTTGTCACAAGTTAGTGGAAAATGATGATTTTTTTCTTTTTTTTCTTACAAGTCTCATATTCCACTAACTTGTGACAAAAAATAAAAACTTCCATGAACTCACTATGCCCATCAGCGAATACCTTGGGGTGTCTTCTTTCCAAAATGGGGTCACTTGTGGGGTAGTTATATTGCCCTGGCATTCTAGGGGCCCAAATGTGTGGTAAGGAGTTTGAAATCAAAATGTGTAAAAAATGACCGGTGAAATCCGAAAGGTGCTCTTTGGAATGTGGGCCCCTTTTCCCACCTAGGCTGCAAAAAAGTGTCACACATGTGGTATCTCCGTACTCAGGAGAAGTTGGGCAATGTGTTTTGGGGTGTCATTTTACATATACCCATGCTGGGTGAGATAAATATCTTGGTCAAATGCCAACTTTGTATAAAAAAAAGCCTCTGGGCTGAAAGAAAAAAATGAACGGCACAGATTTCTTCATTCGCATCGATCAATGTGGATAAAAAAAATCTCTGCCAAAAAAAAAAAAGGAGGGGAAAGGCGTCTGCCAGGACATAGGAGCTCCGCCCAACATCCATACCCACTTAGCTCGTATGCCCTGGCAAACCAGATTTCTCCATTCACATCAATCGATGTGGATGAATAAATCATTGCCGGGATTTTTATTTTATTTTTTATATACAAAGTGTTTGCCAAAGCATATGAACACCGCCACCTCCTCAGCTCATATGCCTTGGCAAACGTATCTTTTACTGCAGAGGAGAAATCTCGTCTTGCAGCGCCGCATACACCGACTTGCGTGTAATCTGACAGCAGCGCAATGCTTCTGTCCGAATGCACATCAGTGCTGCAGCTAGTCGATCGGTTGGTCCACCTGGAAGGTAAAAAAAACAGGCCGCAACGCAATAATTTTATTAACTTTGGAACAGAACATATAAACTTTAACTTTTTGAACTGAACATTAACCTTTTTGCTTACCTGTTTTTTTTTTTGTTTTTTTTTTACCTTTATAGAACAAACCTCTCCTTCCCCATGGGTCAATGTGCAAAGTGCAAATCGCCCAAAGATGTGGCGAAGTGCGTTATGCACTTTATCCCAGGTGAAAGGAGACGTTTGCAGCAGCTGTGGAGTAAAACGGCCCTAATAGCCCTGTGTGCCTGTCCTGGTGAGATGTGATCCCTGTGCTAGGTGTACCTGTGTGTGGTACTTCCGGAAACACTCCCCTAAGCATAGGGCAGGGTGGTCAGGACAGTCAGGACAGAAATAGCGGGTGTCACGCCTTATTCCACTCCTGCTACAGACACAACATCTTTTTCGGGGTGACGGTTGGGTTGAGGTACCAGCAACGACATTGGGGAAATGTCGCTCGTGTAGACGGCTAACTACACTGGTGGTTGGGGCCACGAAACCTTCTGGATACAGGAGGTTCTCGATGATCTCTTCCTGAAATTTGAGGAAGGATCGTGTTCTCCCAGCCTTACTGTAGAGAACAAAACTATTATACAGAGCCAATTGAATTAAATATACAGACACCTTCTTATACCAGCGTCTGGTGCGTCGGGAAACTAAATACGGAGACAACATCTGGTCATTGAAGTCCACCCCTCCCATGAGCGCATTATAGTCGTGGACACAGAGGGGCTTTTCAATGACACGGGTTGCTCGCTCAATTTGGATTGTCGTGTCTGCGTGAATGGAGGAGAGCATGTAAACGTCACGCTTGTCTCTCCATTTCACTGCGAGCAGTTCTTCGTTACACAAGGCAGCCCTCTCCCCCCTTGCAAGACGGGTGGTAACGAGCCGTTGGGGGAAGCCCCGGCGACTAGGTCGCATGGTGCCACAGGCGCAAATCTGTTCTAGAAACAAATGCCTAAAGAGGGCCACACTTGTGTAAAAATTGTCCACATAAAGATGGTACTCCTTGCCGAATAAGGGTGACACCAAGTCCCAGACTGTCTTCCCACTGCTCCCCAGGTAGTCAGGGCAACCGACCGGCTCCAGGGTCTGATCTTTTCCCTCATAGACACGAAATTTGTGGGTATAGCCTGTGGCCATTTCACAGAGCTTATACAATTTGACCCCATACCGGGCACGCTTGCTTGGGATGTATTGTTTGAAGCCAAGGCGCCCGGTAAAATGTATTAGGGACTCGTCTATGCAGATGTTTTGCTCCGGGGTATACAAATCTGCAAATTTCTGGTTGAAATGGTCTATGAGGGGCCGAATTTTGTGGAGCCGGATCAAAAGCTGGGTGGCCTCTGGGACGGGAGGTGGTGTTGTCGCTAAAGTGCAGGAAACGCAGGATGGCCTCAAATTGTGTCCTGGACATAGCAGCAGAGAACATGGGCATGTGATGAATCGGGTTCGTGGACCAATATGACCGCAATTCATGCTTTTTAGTTAGACCCATGTTGAGGAGAGGGCCCAGAAAAATTTTAAATTCGGAAACTTGGACTGGTTTCCACCGGAAAGGCTGGGCATAATAGCTTCCCGGGTTGGCGGTTATAAATTGTGTGGCATACCGATTTGTTTCTGCCACGACTAAGTCCAAGAGCTCCGTAGTCAAGAACAGCTCAAAAAATCCCAGGGCCGAACCGATCTGAGCCGTCTCAACCCGAACTCCAGACTGGGCGGTGAAAGGGGGAACTACTGGTGCGGCTGAAGTTGGTGACTGCCAATCAGGGTTTGCCAGCACCTCAGGGATTCTAGGGGCTCTACGGGCCTGTCTGTGTGGTGGCTGCGACGGGGTAACTACTGCACGTGCCACCGTACCAGCTTCAACTGCCCTTCTGGTGCTCGCTACTTCACCATGTTGTACGGCAGTGCTGGTACTAGGTCCAGGAAGGGCTGCGCTGCTGGTGTATGCCTCACCACGTGATCCGACAGCGCCAGCCCCACTCTGCTGCTCTTGAAGCGGATCCTGCACAACCTGTGGTCTAGCGACACGGGGCCGGGTACGCCTGGTTCTATCAGGGACCTCCACCTCCTCGTCCGAACTTTGGGTCAGAGAGCCACTGCTTTCCACAGGTTCACATTCTGACCCGCTAGATTCGTCAGATGAGGGTTCCCATTCCTCATCCGACTGGGTCAGAATCCTGTAGGCCTCTTCAGAAGAATACCCCCTGTTTGACATTTGGGCAACTAAATTTAGGGGTATTCCCTGAGACTACCCAAGAAAAAAAGTAAGCCTGTCTTACAAATGGGAGGCTAGCGAAGTACCGGAGGCCGCTGCGGTTGATAAAAAATATCAAAACTGATTTTTTTATCGCCGCAGCGCGTGTAAAGTGAATGTGCAGTGATCAAAAAAAACAAATTTTTTGTCACTGCGGTGGGGCGCGCGTGGGTGAACGCACGTGTGGGCGACCGATCAGGCCTGATCGTGCAAACACTGCGTTTTGGGTGGAGGGCGAGCTAAGGTGACACTAATACTATTATAGATCTGACCGTGATCAGTTTTGATCACTTACAGATACTATAAAAGTACAAATGCTGATTAGCGATACGCTAATCAGCGAATCAGTGACTGCGGTGCGGTGTGGCTGGGCGCTAACTGACGCTAAACTACCTAACCAAGGGGCCTAAACTATCCTAAACCTAACAGCCAATACTAGTGAAAAAAAAATAATGACAGTTTAGGCTACTTTCACACTTGCGTTAGGAGCGGATCCGTCTGGTGTCTGCACAGACGGATCCGCTCCTATAATGAAAACGTTTGCATAACCATGAACAAAAAAAAAAAAAAAAAAATATATATTTTTTTTTTTGTTCATGATAATGCAAACGGATCCGTTTTGACTTTACATTGAAAGTCAATGGGGGACGGATCCGTTTGAAAATTGAGCCATATGGTGTCATCTTCAAGCGGATCCGTCCCCATTGACTTACATTGTAAGTATGGACGGATCCGTTTGCCTCCGCACGGCCAGGCAGACACCCGAACGCTGCCAGACTGATACATTCTGAGCGTATCCGCGTCCACTCAGAATGCATTAGGGCTTGACGGATCCGTTCGGGACCGCTTGTGAGAGCCTTCAAACGGAACTCACAAGCGGAGCCCCGAACGCTAGTGTGAAAGTAGCCTTACACTGATCACTTTTTTCCTTTTACTAGTGATTGACAGGGGCGATCAAAGGGGTGATCAAAGGGTTAATTGGGGTGCAGGGGGTGATCTGGGGCTAAAGTGTAGTGTTGGTGCTACTCACTGTGAAGTCTGCTCCTCTGCTGGATCCAACCGACGAAAAGGACCAGCAGAGGAGCAGAGAAGCCATATAACAGATCATATTTACTAATATAAGGTGTTATCTGGCTTGTGATTTGATTTTTTAAAAATCAGCAACCTGCCAGCCACGATCATTGGCTGGCAGGTTGCTGACGAAATACTCCTTTAACTTTTGCCGGCCCGCGATGCGCATGTGCGGGCCGGCTGTGACCGAAATCTCGCGTCTCGCGAGATGACGCACGGATGCGTCCAGGAGGAATGAATCAACCACCTTCCGGACGCATCCGTGCGTTAGGCGGTCCGGAGGTGGTTAAACAAACAAATATTATTTGGCAGCCTTTGCTGCAGATGTCATTGTGAGATACACCCTTTATGTTTCAATACATTTTTATTAAAAGTTTTTTTATGCTCAAGAGAGGCACAGATGAGGTAGACGCAGCCACCTATAAGTACAGTTACAGTGTGTACATAGGAAGTGCAATTGTATAAATAGAAACAAGCAACACTACAAGGTAACAGTAAGCCAAAATGTTGGCTTAACAAACAGACAATGTGTGACAATAGCCAGAATCATACGTCGCAGATTGGGGAAAGGGGGGGGAGGGAAGTCCAGGGAGTTAGAAATACCTTAGCAATTCATTCATATTATAGCATCAGGGAGAGGTACAGCGTATGTGCTTGAGAGCCATGGCATCCATTGGTTGAGTGACCTGGTTCTAGATATAAGGTCAGGTGAGTAGATAATCTCGTGTTGCATATGTTGGTTTACCAGCTAACTAACTTCTAGAAAAGGGGGAGTAATATGTTGCTTCCAGTGACGAGCTATCACTTTGCGTGTAGCCGTAAGTATGTGTGCAATCACCCATCTCTGGTCGTAGGGAGTGTCATTGAGCCCGATACATAGTATAGCTAGTTGTGGGGTCAGATCAATGAGTAGATCAGTAACTTTGACAATGAGAGCTCGTGTTTTTCGCCATAGGGGAGTAATAAGAGGACAGAACCACCACATGTGAGCAGGGGTACCTTTTTGACCGCAACCACGACAGCAAATAGGCGAATAACCTGCTGTTGCATGCGCTAGTCTATCAGGCGTAAGGTACCACCTTAGCTGAATTTTTCTGTTTTGTTCTGCATGGTTGATGCATTTGGAAGGTTTGACTGCCCAAAACAATGCATCTCGCCATGCTGTCAATGAAAATGTAGTGTTAAGTTCCTCCTCCCATCTAATCATAAATTGCAGTTTGTGGGCAGTATGATATGAGGTCAAAAGTTGGTACATTGTGGATAGTCCTTTCTTCGTAGAAGGGGCTAGGGTGAGGAATTTAACGGCTGATGAGACCGAATTTCTGATCACTGTAAGTAATTTGACATTAAAGCAGTGTATTTGATTACATTTCACATGCATGTTAGAACAATCGCTGCATATGCGCCATTGCAAAAATCCCTAATAATGCGATATTTTTTTCCGCGGTACACAGAACTTCACATTTTAGAAGGTCTCATGAGATATTAGTAATTGGTGCACTAAGTATTGTTGTGAGAACTTGGCACTTCAGTTCAGGCTCCAAAAATTTGCCAATAGGCATTCACCTGACAGCACACAACTTTGTAGGATTCTGTGGCTGGAGGTACATTAGGCGGTCACAGGATAAAAATGTTACTGTCGCCCAGTACAGGCCCCAAAAATTTGGTATTAAACGGACATAAAAGGCCTTTTATGCCGCTGTATTTATCTAAGACAGGGACCATGATTTGTTCTGGGTGGTGGCGGATATTTGTGGGCTGGCATGAGGAAATTCAATCAAACGTGGTCTACTCATTACATGTGTTGAATTCCTCCGATATCCATGCCTCATTCCTTTTTAGAAATGTCAGGTAGTCCACACTGTCATGAGCTAGGCGAGTGCGCTTATCGGTCACGATCCCCCCTGCTGCGCTGAACGTCCTTTCGGACCAGTAGAAATTATTGGTTCCAATAGCGTTTTTCACTCTGTGTAGATGCGGTAACGCAGCAAAACCGCAAACAAATGCTGCACTACCTAAATGCACTATATAGAAAGTATATTATTGGTATATAGCACCCCTGCTTCAATCAGTTTTTTGGGGGGGCGACTGGTATATCACACCAGTAGAAATTATTTTTTCCAATAACGCTTGTCCCTCTATATAGCTGCGGTATCGCAGCAGAACCGCACACAACTGCTGCACAATACAAATGCACTATAATATACTTTCTATGTTAGAAAGTATATTATAAGTATATCACACCCCTCAGTAAGTCACACCTATTGATAGCACACCTATACCAGTCCATAAAAGGACTTTTGTGGCCCTATTAGCTAGCGATTTGCGTCCCTAACAGCCTGTCCCTGCTCCACACAGCAACCTCTCCCTACACTGGCAAAAGACTGAATGTAAAATGGCAGCCAGATCAGGTTTATTTATAAGGTAGGGGGTATGTCCATGTGCTGAAACGTCTCAATTGGCTGTCCTGTGCCACCTGATGGATGTGTCATGGGTCAAAGTTCTTCACAGTGTAAAAGAATATGGCAGGCGCGAATATCGCCATATATTCGCATGTTCGGCAAATCATGAACACGCAAAATTCACCGCGAAACGACCGCCGGGCGAACCGCAAGGCCATCTCTAGATATATTGATACAAGAAGTGAGGAGAGTAGAGGTAGGCTCGGAAACCTACCTCTGCATCTAATAGTGAGCCATCTTTAGTGGCTAAACACTAAAGACAGGTTTTCTTTTGCAATGCTTATTTAGAACATTGCTAAGGAATAACTTTTGAGCCCATTTCTTAATAAAATGGAACAAAATAAGTTAATTGAAAATTGAATCATCTCCGGGGCTCTGACAGCTTAGTTACTATCTGGGTCAAGTATATTAAAAAGCAAGCGGTTTGCTGTGTTTGTCTGCCTGAAAGACGACATGAATGGATGTCCTTTATTCTCCAGTATTTTAACCACTGTTCTCAGTTTCAAACCTCTGAACTTTTTTGATAACCTGCCCAGTCCTCTTAAGACTTATAAGCACTGTACCTTTATACCTCTTTGAAGGTAGACACACAAAAGCCAAGATAAGGTTTCCCATTTGTCATAGTCACGGAACAATGCCTCTTAAGCCTCGCTGTGAAAAGGGTTTAAATAAAGCCCTGTATTGCAAAGTAAAAAAAAAATAAAAAAAAAAAATCCATCTGATTGCAGCGTAATTGATTAAGGAGATTTTTTTCCCTTTGGATTCTTTGATGAAAAGCATTTATTTCAGTCCAAATCTTGCTTACAAAAGGGAACGATCGGTTAAATCTTACATTAGATAAATTTAATTGGTTGTCATAGAAAAAAAGTTGGAAAGTTGACACATCAAAGAAACTGACTCATTGTTTGAAATTCTTTAGTAATTTTTTTTTTTTTTTTTTTTTACAGTATCTTGTAGTTAATGAATAGGTAAAGATAGTATGAATAGGTAGAAAAATTACATTAACCCCATGGTATTATTTTAAATAAATATGTGGCCTGCAGAACTCATGGCTATACATTTAAGGCACTGTGATAGCAGGGGCAAAGCAGATGTTCCTGTGTGATCACCTGAGGGTGAGTGGGTGGGTGGCAACTATGAGTGACTGCTGGCATCGGTGCTGGAACGGGTACGGTGGAGAGATGAATGAATTTCCTAAAATTAGCTTTGAGTTTGATTCGTCCAAAGAAATATTTTTCAGGTTACAGATCAATTCTACCCAAATTGAAATTACTATATTTTTCACTTTAGGATCCACTTTTTTGCCCTGAAAAGTGAGGAAAAAAAATGTCAGTGTGTCTGATAAAGCAAATACTAGCGAGCGCTTCCATTAGCGCAGACTGTTATGCAGTAGGCGCAGGTAGTGGTGACTGACTGTATCTGTGCTAGTGCTGGCTGTACTCACTGCTTCCTGGTGTTCTCTGGGCGCTGCACGGTCCTGACTGCGTACAGCGCCATGACATAGGGGGAGATTTATCAAACTGATGTAAAGTAGAAATGGCTTAGTTGCCCATAGCAACCAATCAGATTCCACCTTTCATTTTCCAAAGGAGCTGTGAAAAATGAAATGTGGAATCTGATTGGTTGCTATGGGCAACTAAGAGAGTTCTACTTTACACCAGTTTGATAAATCTCCTTCATAGTGCATTTAGTGTGACCTGATGCTGTATGACGTCAAGTTATTGTGTCTAAACATCTAGCCATGCGGACAGGGGCGGTGATATATCGAGTTTACTTTCCACTCCGTTGGTCAGTTTGTTTTTTAAATTTCTACTGGAGAATGTCCTCACTAGGGCTTGATGAAGCGCGATCTGCGTGAAACCGCGTCCCCCCATAGACACCATGCAGTTAATTTATTCATGTAAATAAAAGGTACATTTTATTTTAAATTGCAAGGTGCTGGACCTATTGAAAATTTGTTACTGAAGTCACTCATGACCCCAGATCTAGGGGACATCAATATAGAAAGGACCGACACTCGCACAAAGTAGCTTTCAGAATGCTAGACTTAATGTTCACATATCAATGGTTAGTGACTAGAGTGGAGCGAATACCTGGATGTTCGGGTTCGACCGAACTTCACCAAAAAGTTTGAGTTCGGGACCTGAACTTGACCCGAACTTGACCCCGAACCCGAACCCCATTGAAGTCAATGGGGACACGAACTTTTGAGCACTAAAATGGCTGTAAAAATGTCATGGAAAGGGCTAGAGGGCTGCAAATGGCATCAAAATGTGGTTAAGAGCATGGCAAGTGCTCTGCAAACAAATGTGGATAGGCAAATTACTTTAAATAACATAAAATACGTAAAAAAATAAAAAAAATCTTGATCTAGGAGGACCAGGTCCATATGGAGTAGGAGGTTGAGGAGGCGGTGGATGTGGTGGTGTAGGAGGAGGAGGTAGCCTACACTGCTTTTTGGTTTTATATTTATTTACATTTTTTTTTAATTAGGGTTTGGACGTAAGAATCTCCTTTCCTCACTGATCATACCTCGTCCCACCTACCTCCAACAAGTCCTTCCTATCCCTATACCTAAGCCATACTATGAGTTTAGGAAAAAAATCAGATCCTTTATTTGGAATGAAAGGAAACCGAGGTTCTCATACTCCCAACTCTCAAAGCCAGTGTCAGCGGAAGGAATTGGTCTCCTGGACCCTGAGGTTTATGGTAACGCAATACTCCTTTCTAAAGCAATAGAGTGATTACGAAATAGTCCCAAAAAATTGTGGGTCCCACTGGAACAACACTTAATGGGCAGACCCGTACGGTCTCTACTCTTGGGAAGCCAAAATCCGACCTTCACTCCTCCCACCTCATACCCAATTTTACGAGCCACACTGAATGCTTGGAAATGGTCACTTTCTACACACTGCTCAATCCCTTTTCCCTCTCCTCTCCTACAGGTCAGAGATGTGATTGGAACGATCTCCCCTGATAGGTTGACTTCTACCCCAAGAGAGTTAAGGAGCTCATCTACCCCTATGATCTCTTTCCTGGGAAGCACTGGAGATATTACTAGTGCTTGCGACATGATGGAGATTCTAAAATCCCAGCCTAGTGGTTTAACCCTAATCACGTATCTGAGATTGTTCATGTCCCGCAATACAGGTGAGGGTGATCTCCTTCGCCCTTTGGTCTGGCTTGAATCTTTGATTACCGATCCAAAACCGCCTAAAAAGCTTATATCGCAAATATACAACAGACTGAGATCAACCCCTCTCAATGCTCCCCAAACTTTTTCTTTCTGTCCTTCAGTCGTCTAGATGTGTCAGGATTCAGGAAAATAGCTACAAACTCTTATCTAGATGGTACATAACCCCAGAGAAATCTTGCCTCTTCTCTGAGGGCTCTTCGGATGTTTGCTGGAGGTGCCAGGGTGACAGAGGTTCCTTTTTCTACATCTGGTGGGACTGCCCCAAAATACATGAATGGAGGAGAATCATATTCGATACTAGCAACGAAATCTGCCTCACAGCTGTAAAGGCCTCTCCTAGCAAAGCCTTACTTGCTTGTTTTGACGAAGATATCCAAACCCCCCCCCCATTCCCTTTTAAACAACTATTGATTGCTGCAAGGCTCATTATGCCAAAATTCTGGTTGCAAACTTCTCTCCCCTCTATATTGCAATTGAAGCAGACAGTTGACCACATATACCGTTTTGAGGAAAATTCTGCATGGGAGTCTGGTACTCACCCACAATTCATGAAAAAATGGCACCTGTGGCTTGTCCATAGGTTTACACCTCCTCACTTGAGTTGAGCCCGAGTCTTCATGCCTAGTATTTCCCTCTCTACCAACCCTCAATCTGCCGCTACCTCGCTGTTTTCTCAGCCTAGCACTACAGCGCTCACCTTTACTGCCATAATACTCCCCGAACAGCTGCTTCTTCTCCAGAAGAACCCTCTTACTTGGGATCTTACCCTTCCCCTGCAAGGACTAATATATTACACTATTAGGGCTCTTTCACACTTGCGTTGTCCGCATCCGTCGTGTACTCCATTTGCCAGAGGTGCCCGCCGGATCCGTAACACCGCAAGTGAACTGAAAGCATTTGAAGACTGATCCGTCTTCAAAATGCGTTCAGTGTTACTATGGCAGCCAGGACGCTATTAAAGTCCTGGTTGCCATAGTAGTAGTGGGGAGCGGGGGAGCAGTATACTTACCGTCCGTGCGGCTCCCGGGGCGCTCCAGAATGATGTCAGAGCGCCCCATGAGCATCACGTCATTCATGCGCGTGGGGCGCCCTAACGTCACTCTAAAGCGCCACGGGAGCCGCACGGACGGTAAGTATACTGCCCCTTTGCTCCCCACTACACTTTACCATGGAAAACAGGACTTTAGCGTCCTGGCAGCCATGGTAACCATTCAGAAAAAGCTAAACGTCGGATCCGGTAATGCGCCGAAACGACGTTTAGCTTAAGGCCGGATCCGGATTAATGCCTTTCAATGGGCCTTGCGGCAAGTGTTCAGGATTTTGGCCGGAGCAAAAAGCGCAGCATGCTGCGGTATTTTCTCCGGCCAAAAAACGTTCCGGTCCTGAACTGAAGACATCCTGATGCATCCTGAACGGATTTATCTCCATTCAGAATGCATTGGGATAATCCTGATCAGGATTTTTCCGGCATAGAGCCCCGGCGACGGAACTCTATGCCGGAAAAGAACAACGCAAGTGTGAAAGAGCCCTTAATTGGGAAAATTATACTATGACTCTTTGATAATTGTCAATATTATTGTGTATGTTGCTTGCCTAATTTATGCCACATTCTGTACCGCCCACTGGATTTGTTATCCTGTTGTTACACGGTTTTTGTCTCGTTACAAAACGAATAAAAACTTTAAATATAAAAAAAAAACTGCTTGGGGCTCGGACTGCTTGGCTGATTTGCACGGGGGTGAGGTGAAAGACTGATGGGCATGGGCTGCAGGTGCCAACTCTGATCTTTCAGCAGGAGAATGGGTGGGAGACAATGTGAAGGAACTGGAGGCACTGTCAGCAACCCAATCTACTATCGCCTGTACTTGTTCAGGCCTCACCATTCATAGAGCCGCATTAGGCCCGACCAAATACTGCTGCAGGTTTTGTCGCCTACTCGCACAGAAGGAAGGGGTTTTACTTGTGCGTGTAGCTGGCACAGATCGACCACGTCCTCTCCCTGCAAGAGGAGCTCCACCAGCAGCACCATGACCTGGGCCACGTCCCTTATTTGACACTCTCCTCATATTTCTCAAATTTAGGATCTTGCCCTAAATGGGTGTTTTATTAATAGCAGAATAGAACCACAGTATGTACAGGGTGTATCTCACACGCCCTGATCCAGACTAGGCCTCAATTAAATTAGTTTGCCCAAAATGGCTGTATTTCAAATAGCTGAATAGAACCACAGTATCTAAAGTGTGTATCTCACAATGACGTATGCAGTCAAATAAACTTTTTTTCCCCAAACGGGTGTTTGTTTAATAACTGAATATGACAGCAGTATATAACACTGGAATTACAAACGTGCTGATTCTGAAAGGGCAGAAAATCTGTGTATTTTGCCCAAAAATGGGTGTTTTATGAATAGAAGAATATAACCCCTGTATAGAAAGGGTGTATCTCACACGCCCTGACCCACACTAGGCCGTAATTAAAGATTTGTACCCAAAATGGCTGTATTTCAAATACCGGAATAGAACCCCTGTATATAAAGGGTGTATCTCACAATGACATCTGCAGCAAAGGCTGCCAAATACACTTTTTTTGCCCAAATGTGTGTTTATTTAATAACTGAATATGACAGCAGTATATAACCCTGGAATTTCACACGTACTGATCCTGCAAGGGCTGTAAAATGGTGTATTTTGGCAAAAAAGTGTGTTTTAAAAAACCCAGAAAATTATGGCTATATTTCTAGCTTAAATTGCACACTGACTAATCCAGATGTTGTATATTGCCAAAAATGTGTGTTTTTTTACTAACAGAATATGAAAGCTGTATATATTGTAAGGGATCATCTCTCTTTCAGGGGGTCACACTCACAGACATCTTCACAGACACCAGGATTTAAGGGCCAAATGTTTTATTGCGGCACGTCCGCGTAAACGTAAACAGTTGTACAAAATAAACTCCTGCCTGTCTGGGTTCTACCTAAGCACATAGGTTTTTCTGACTCACCTCTAAGTACCGCTTAGTGTCAGGGTCTCAGGCTCCAAGCCTTAGCAGGTTCCACTCATTAAATATCAGTCCACACAGGGGAGAGATCAGGCTTCACATAGCCTTGTGGCCCCTCAGTCCTCCTGACTGAGGCCACACACAGAGCCTCTGCTCCAGTATCACAGACACTTCTCCCTCCTCAGACTGACCTACTCTGAGGCACTTTATGCCAGCCTGATTACAGGAGGCTTTACCTGCGATCACCTCAGGTAGAAAGGAAAACCCGTACTGGAAGTGTGTGGTCTGGCAACTCCCTCTACCAAGCCTAGCCACCAGTGTAAGTAAAATCCACCCCAGAAAATGTATACAAAAATGTCTCAGCAAACTATGCTTTGCTGAGACTACTGCCACTCTCTGGATTTTATCTGTCTCACCTATCTGAGGTACGTGAAGTGGAACAACACACCTTCCAGCACTGTTCACATTACCACAATATTAAACTGGAATTTCACACTTGCAGATCTGTAAAATAGTGGATTTTGGAAAAAAAAAAAGTGTGTTTTTAAAAACCCAGAAAATTATAGCTGAATTTCTAGCTTAAATTGCACACTGACTAATCCAGATGTTGTATATTGCCCAAAAAAGTGAGTTTTATTACTACCAGAATATGAAAGCTGTATATAACGGTTGAATTTCACATGTCCAGATGCAGCTAGGGATGTAAAATAGTGTATTTTGGCAAAAAAGTGTGTTTATAAAAACCCAGAAAATTATGGCTGTATTACTAGCTTAAATTGCACACTGACTAATCCTGCAAATGCACCAGATTTTGTATATTGCCAAAAAAGGGTGATTTTTTTACAACCAGATTATTAGTGCAGTTTTCCAAGCTTGGATTAAAATGTCACAAAAGCTCAGATGTAGTAGTGGTGCACCGAGTTTGCATAAAATGGCCGCCGCCGCCCACCTAACTAACAGACGGATAAAAGTTTTTTTTCTCCTTTCACTGGGCTCAGGGCAGGGTAAAAAGATTGTGCCCTGCACCCACACAACTAAATGTATTTCGATCGCTGAGTTAGATTGAGGTTCTGAACCAAAGATTCTCTCCTATTCTCTCCCTCACACCAGCAGCATCCTCTCCCTACACTAGTAACAGCAGAGTGACGTGCAGCGCTACGTGACTCCAGCTTATATAGAGGCTGGGTCACATGCTGCACTGGCCAATCACAGCCATGCCATTAGTAGGCATGGTTGTTATGGCTTCTAAGGGCACAGAGTTAAATGCTTGTTGATTGGTTGCTCGGCAGCCTTTCAAAAAGCCCCATAAAATAGCCGAACACTGAACCCGAACGCAAACTTTTACTGAAATGTTCAGGTTCGGGTCCGGGGTCCAAAAATCCTAAAGTTCGGTACGAACCCAAACTTTACAGTTCGGGTTCGCTCAACCCGATTAGTGATGCGTTTCAGCACTATGTGCCTTCATCAGAATATGAAGTCTCTAGTCTGATGAAGGCACATAGTGTCGAAACGCTTCACTAACCATTGATATGTGACCAATAAGTCTAGCATTCTGAAAGATACTTTGTGCAATCCAGTGCATCTTATAAAGCTAAAAATATGGTACTTTGACTACCTGGAAAAGTTTCTTTCTCCCTGTCTTTCTATCTCTCTCTCTCTTACTCTCTGCTTCCCCTTCAAATCTTCCCTGAATAAAATCTTAATAAATTCTGATTCTAGAATTTAAAAAATTTGGGTTGAGTTTTGATTCTAAAAAATTGATTCACTCATCTCTAATAGGGTGTCTACTAGGTGCAGGTCCAAGCTCTGGGCCTATCCCAGATCCCCAAAACAGAGGACCCTTGGTCCCATATTTGAATGGAACAGTGTGGTCATTCTGCCACTCCATTAGGTTGCAAGATATGGCACTCAGCCACTGCATGTTCAGTGGTTGAATGAAGCCAACATACAGCTACTTATGAATGCTAGGGATCCCAGTGGTTGAACCCTCACTATCAGACATTAACTATGGATACAGGATAATTGTTGTTCAGGGAGAAATCCTTTAAGCAAAAACAAACACAATGAAACAGCACTCTGCAAACACAAATCACAAAGTAAATACAATAGTGTCATGCTCATCAGTAGTGTTGTTCACGAATATTCGAATTGCGAATTTTAATCGCGAATATCGGCACTTTGAGAATTCGCGAATATTTAGAATATTGCAAAATAATCGCGAATATTCGATTTTTTTAGAAAAATACCAGTTCATGCGAATATTTTAGGCAAATTTTATGCGAATTTTCGCAATCAAGAAAATAATGCCTGGAGATCATGAATTCGCGAATTCTCGAATATATGGCGAATATTCGCCCAAATATTCGCAAAATATCGCGAATTCGAATATTGCCCATGCCGCTCATCACTACTCATCAGTCCTTTAAAGTTGCCTCAATCAGTAATGATTGCTGCATCACATGGATGGGGCATCTGTTCATCAGGGTTGTCTTGTGTAATCCTCTTAGGTCATCTTAAAGCTCTCTGTGCATTTTACAGGGAGTGCAGAATTATTAGGCAAATTAGTATTTTGACCACATCATCCTCTTTATGCATGTTGTCTTACTCCAAGCTGTATAGGCTCGAAAGCCTACTACCAATTAAGCATATTAGGTGATGTGCATCTCTGTAATAAGAAGGGGTGTGGTCTAATGACATCAACACCCTATATCAGGTGTGCATAATTATTAGGCAACTTCCTTTCCTTTGGCAAAATGGGTCAAAAGAAGGACTTGACAGGCTCAGAAAAGTCAAAAATAGTGAGATATCTTGCAGAGGGATGCAGCACTCTTAAAATTGCAAAGCTTCTGAAGCGTGATCATCGAAAAATCAAGCGTTTCATTCAAAATAGTCAACAGGGTCGCAAGAAGCGTGTTAAAAAACCAAGGCGCAAAATAACTGCCCATGAACTGAGAAAAGTCAAGCGTGCAGCTGCCAAGATGCCACTTGCCACCAGTTTGGCCATATTTCAGAGCTGCAACATCACTGGAGTGCCCAAAAGCACAAGGTGTGCAATACTCAGAGACATGGCCAAGGTAAGAAAGGCTGAAAGACGACCACCACTGAACAAGACACACAAGCTGAAACGTCAAGACTGGGCCAAGAAATATCTCAAGACTGATTTTTCTAAGGTTTTATGGACTGATGAAATGAGAGTGAGTCTTGATGGGCCAGATGGATGGGCCCGTGGCTGGATTGGTAAAGGGCAGAGAGCTCCAGTCCGACTCAGACGCCAGCAAGGTGGAGGTGGAGTACTGGTTTGGGCTGGTATCATCAAAGATGAGCTTGTGGGGCCTTTTCGGGTTGAGGATGGAGTCAAACTCAACTCCCAGTCCTACTGCCAGTTTCTGGAAGACACCTTCTTCAAGCAGTGGTACAGGAAGAATTCTGCATCCTTCAAGAAAAACATGATTTTCATGCAGGACAATGCTCCATCACACGCGTCCAAGTACTCCACAGCGTGGCTGGCAAGAAAGGGTATAAAAGAAGAAAATCTAATGACATGGCCTCCTTGTTCACCTGATCTGAACCCCATTGAGAACCTGTGGTCCATCATCAAATGTGAGATTTACAAGGAGGGAAAACAGTACACCTCTCTGAACAGTATCTGGGAGGCTGTGGTTGCTGCTGGACGCAATGTTGATGGTGAACAGATCAAAACACTGACAGAATCCATGGATGGCAGGCTTTTGAGTGTCCTTGCAAAGAAAGGTGGCTATATTGGTCACTGATTTGTTTTTGTTTTGTTTTTGAATGTCAGAAATGTATATTTGTGAATGTTGAGATGTTATATTGGTTTCACTGGTAAAAATAAATAATTGAAATGGGTATATATTTGTTTTTTGTTAAGTTGCCTAATAATTATGCACAGTAATAGTCACCTGCACACACAGATATCCCCCTAAAATAGCTAAAACTAAAAACAAACTAAAAACTACTTCCAAAAATATTCAGCTTTGATATTAATGAGTTTTTTGGGTTCATTGAGAACATGGTTGTTGTTCAATAATAAAATTAATCCTCAAAAATACAACTTGCCTAATAATTCTGCACTCCCTGTACAGACAGAAGCTGTAATGTACTGGAATACAGGAACAAAGAAAAAATACATATATATATATATATATATATATTTTTTTTTTTTAAAATCATACAGCACAAAAATGCATATTATCCATCCCCTTAAAGGGAGTCTGTCAGCTACTTTGAGTGTTTTAGGCCGCTAATATAACGATTTAGCACAGTTGCCCAACGTAAAAATAGCACCTATATTGTTTCCTTCACTTATCCACAAAGGGAAAAAAAAAACTTTATAACGATATGCAAATTAGGGCCTTCAAGCGCCCAGGGGCGGATTATGGCGGCAAGTGCCCAGGCCCTTCTCTAATGTGCCCAGATTACTGCTCTCCTTGGATTCCTTTGGCCCTCTCCTCTCCTTATTCATCCTCCTCCTCTGGTTTAGATTTCACGCGAGTGCCGGTCACCGCCGGGCCCACGCATGCGCACTACTCTGCCCACTATGGGCAAAGGCACTGATGTTAACAGTGCTCATTGCACACAAAAAATAAGCTCTTGGAATGAGTCAATGAAAAAGAAAAAAAGAAATAAATCACTTGTTTTGGAGGCACGAAATGTGCTGTTTCCTTCTGGGGGTATTCCCTCCTCTGAATCTTATGGCATATTCACAGCAGTTGCTTGGCTGTCCTCAGAAATCCTCTAAAAGTGAATGCTGAGAGCCACACATGAATGACCACCTTTTGTCCATCTACTGCAGTCTAAAGGCAGGACCCTGTTCTCGAGATAGATCTCTGGGATTGGCATCTATTGGACTTTTATTGGACATTACCTGAGGAGATGCCATGAAAGTGCAAGATGGAAATACCCCTTTAAAGTTTTCTTGCTACAAATTGTTGAGTAAACCTAAAACATAGTTCAAAGAAATAAAAATAAAAAATAAACAAGTTTTTTTTTTCAAATTTGAATTAAAAGAATGAATGCTATTTGTTATTGTACCGAACAAATAAATCAGAAACACAAAAAATAAAACTTCATAAAGTAATGTCTGCCAGAAATATCAAGGGTTAAACAGCTGTAGTTCATTTAATCAGAGGCCCACAATATACACATATTAAACACTATTTACCCCAATGAAAATGAATGAAAGTGAAAAAAAATTAAAAGATACTTATTGATTAAAAAAACATACATTTCAAGGCAACTGTATATAGTATGTGTATCAGATGAGACGCAGTCTTAATGAATGTGCCCTCAGAAAATGACCCATTGTTTATATCAAGTCTTTATGTTAAACATATTCAAAAAAACTTTTAGTTATTGTACCACTTTCCGAACAAATGCCTCCTTTTACAGTCAAATATTTCATATTTTGACTCCTGCTGCCATTTTCTGCTCCTCGGATCCTACGGGTTTGTGCGTAGTTGTGTTGCTTGGCCTTATTTCCACTACACATACACATTCAGTTCATCCAAGCGTGTATATGTTTGCAATCTAGAGAGAGGAGAAAGGCACACTTAGACATATCAAAGTCGATTATAAATCTGCACCATGCAGGTACTGGGCTCAAACCTCGGCAACTGTGCTCATGAAATACTCCGCATCCGCAGGAGCACAGTTCTAGCCCAGTTATTTCCAGGTCAAGATATTACAGGCGCTTTGTGAGAACAGCGAAAGGATGAAAATCAACCTGGATTTCTAAAATATACATCTCTTACCTGCTTACATAAAAGCGAGCATCTCTGTAAATCAACTCTCTCACTAATGTCCCCTGTGGGTGTAATTTCTACAATAGAAAATTTATTTCGGCAGCGTCAAGCATCCAGGAACTGGTGCAACTATTTGCAATTATGCATTTCTCTCTAGCACCTTTATTGTTTATGGTAATGTGAAGATTATAGTCATAGTATTTTAATTTGTTGAAGTGTTATTTTTGTCGTTTTTATACACGGATGGAAGATAAGGATAATTAGTAAACTTGATATATTGTTTCATGTGTTGTATATTTTTTCTTGTTTTTGAACAGCAGAGAGACCATCAAGATATAGTAAATAGGCCGACTGTGGTCTGTCCCACTGCAATAGTCATTTCAGATACCTGCAAATTAGGCCTCCTGCCGATGAAAGGAAACTGTCTCATTAGTACCACCTATAGGTAGCTGCCCTGCAAGTCAATGCCTGTCCAATTAAAGGGTCTTGAAAAATGATTTGATTTGTCAGCTAGTCCAGAGACATCAATATGTAGACAGCTGTTTTGGGGTTCTTGTCCCTCACCAGGACAGAGCAATGTACTTGTTGGGTGTTGAGAGGACACTGATGTAGCCATTGCGGGCTACTGTTTCTCCTTACGGAGACAACAGCTGGAACAGAGTATCCAATGTCTTGTTTCAAGGCCTTTTAATGAGATAGACATTAACTTACATGGCAGCTTCCTATAGGTGACATTAGAAAGAGAGTGTTTTCATTCTAGAGGAGAGCAAATTTGAATATCTTTTCACAGGGAACATTTGTATGAGTTATTTTAGTTGCAGAAAAAATACCTTCATTATTACAATGAACTTCTGTCAGATAAAGTTAACTCGATGCCCTACTAGTTCTTCTCAACCGACCAAGGTCTCTCTTTGATCTCCTTCCATTTCTGTGAGAGGACATTGAGTGTCTCCTACTACTAGTTCATCTCTGTCTTATCCCCTGTTTTTGTTGGTGTGCCGCAAAGCTCAATACTTGGCCCCCTTCTACATCGACAGCCATGTCCAACTTATTAACTCTTTTGGTTTTGAATATTGGTTTTGAACAACCAAACCTATTTATCTGCTCCCTAACTAAACTGCCTACTATCTCATGTCCCTAACTGTCATCTCCTACCTTATGTTGAAACTAAACAAGAACAAGACTGAGCCAACACTCCACTGTCTTAAGGCCCCCTTGCATGGGCCAATTTAGCAAGCAATTCCAACAAGTGCCTGCTCGTCAGTGGAGGAGATACATTTACATGTAGCTATCTCCTCCACAGTATGGGGAGGAGCAATCGCTAATGCTATCACTCTTCCCCGCGCAGACTCGTTGTTTACCGACAGCAGATGCTACCAGCAAACAAAGAATTTTTTGACCACATGAATGATGTGATTACCCGATGAATTAACGTTTCACAGGTTCATCGGGTAATCAGCGGCACTTTTGCACCACCATATAGTCACTAACGAATGTTCCTATGAATGCTTGTTAGCATAGTAACATAGTAACATAGTACATAAGGCCGAAAAAAGACATTTGTCCATCCAGTTCGGCCTGTTATCCTGCAAGTTGATCCAGAGGAAGGCAAAAAAACCCTGTGAGGTAGAAGCCAATTTTCCCCACTTTAGGGGAATAAAAAATTCCTTCCCGACTCCAATCAGGCAATCAGAATAACTCCCTGGATCAACGACCCCTCTCTAGTAGCTATAGCCTGTATTATTATTACACTCCAGAAATACATCCAGGCCCCTCTTGAATTCCTTTATTGTACTCACCATCACCACCTCCTCAGGCAGAGAGTTCCATAGTCTCACTGCTCTTACCGTAAAGAATCCTCTTCTATGTTTGTGTACAAACCTTCTTTCCTCCAGACGCAGAGGATGTCCCCTCGTCACAGTCACAGTCCTGGGGATAAATAGATGATGGGAGAAATCTCTGTACTGACCCCTGATATATTTATACATATTAATTAGATCTCCCCTCAGTCGTCTTTTTTCTAAAGTGAATAACCCTAATTTTGATAATCTTTCAGGGTACTGTAGTTGCCCCATTCCAGTTATTACTTTAGTTGCCCTCCTCTGGACCCTCTCCAGCTCTGTTATGTCTGCCTTGTTCACAGGAGCCCAGAACTGTACACAGTACTCCATGTGTGGTCTGACTAGCGATTTGTAAATTGGTAGGACTATGTTCTTATCACGGGCATCTATGCCCCTTCTGATGCAACCCATTATCTTATTGGCCTTGGCAGCAGCTGCCTGACACTGGTTTTTGCAGCTTAGTTTGCTGTTTATTAAAATTCCTAGATCCTTTTCCATGTCAGTGTTACCGAGTGTTTTAGCATTTAGTATGTACGGGTGACTTGCATTATTCCTTCCCATGTGCATAACTTTACATTTGTCAGTGTTAAACCTCATCTGCCACTTATCTGCCCAAGCCTCCAATCTATCCAGATCCCTCTGTAGTAGTATACTGTCCTCTTCAGTGTTAATTACTTTACACAGTTTAGTGTCATCTGCGAAAATTGATACTTTACTATGCAAGCCTTCTACAAGATCATTAATAAATATATTGAAGAGAATAGGGCCCAATACTGACCCCTGAGGTACCCCACTAGTGAAAGTGACCCAATCTGAGTGTGTACCATTAATAACCACCCTCTGTTTTCTATCATTGAGCCAGTTACTTACCCAAATACAGACGTTTTCTCCCAGTCCGATCATTCTCATTTTATATACTAACCTTTTATGTGGTACAGTGTCAAATGCTTTGGAGAAGTCCAGATATACGACATCCATTGATTCGCCGCTGTCAAGTCTAGAACTTACCTCCTCATAGAAACTGATTAAATTAGTTTGGCATGACCGATCCCTCATGATGCCATACTGATATGGCGTTATTTGCTTATTTCCGTTGAGATGCTCTAAGATAGCATCTCTTAGAAAACATTCAAACAGTTTACCCACAACAGATGTTAAACTTACCGGCCTATAGTTTCCAGGCTCTGTTTTTGGACCCTTTTTGAATATTGGCACCACATTTGCCATGCGCCAATCCTGTTGGACATTCCCTGTCAGTATAGAGTCTGCAAACATCAGAAATAAGGGTCTGGCTATGACATTACTTAATTCCCTTAGGATACGGGGGTGTATGCCATCCGGTCCTGGCGATTTGTCTATTTTAATCTTTTTAAGTCGCTGATGTACTTCTTCCTGGGTCAGACAGGACACTTTTAATGGGGAATTTATTTTTACATTCTGCATGTCATCTGACAGTTTATTTTCCTCAGTGAATACAGTGGAGAAAAAAATATTTAACAGCTTTGCTTTCTCCTCGTCGCTCTCTGCGACGCCCCCCTCCTTACTCTTTAAAGGGCCGACACCTTCAGATTTATACTTTTTAACATTTATATGATTGAAAAACATTTTAGGGTTAGTTTTACTCTCTTTGGCAATTAATCTCTCAGTCTCTAGTTTGGCCGCTTTTATTTGTTTTTTACATGTTCTATTTTTTTCCTTATAGTTTTTGAGTGCTTTGTGCTACCCTCCTGTTTTAGTGATTTATATGCTTTCTTTTTGTCATTTATTGCTTTCTTTACAGTTCTATTTATCCACATTGGTTTCTTTTTGTTCCTTAACCTTTTATTCCCATACGGTAGGTACCTGTCACAATGAGATTTTAGGATGTTTTTAAAGATATCCCATTTTGTGGCTGTATTTTAATTTTTGAGGACTTTGTCCCAGTTAGATAGGCCTATGGCCTCTCTTAGTTGGCTAAATTTTGCTTTTTTGAAGTTTGGTATTTTCGTTCCTCCCTGTAGAAACGCTCTTTTGAATGATAATTGGAAGGTTATTACTTTATGGTCACTATTTCCCAGATGTCCACCAACCTGCACATCTGTTGTTCTGTCAGGCCTATTGGTTAATACTAAGTCCAGTATGGCCGTCCCTCTAGTCGGGTCCTGAACCATTTGGGAGAGGTAATTGTCTTTGGTTATTGCCAAGAACCTGTTTCCTTTATTAGATATACATGTTTCAGTTTCCCAGTCTATATCTGGGTAGTTGAAGTCCCCCATAATAACCACCTCATTATGATTTGCCGCCTCGTCCATCTCGTTTAGTAGCAGATTTTCTGTGGACTCTGGTATATTAGGTGGTTTATAGTAAACTCCTATTAGTAATTTATTATTGTTTTTAGCTCCATGTATCTCTACCCACAGTGACTCCACATGTTCATGTCCCTCACTTATATCTTCACGGAGTGTGGGCTTTAGACAGGACTTTACATAAAGGCAGACTCCTCCCCCTCTCTGGTTTTGACGATCCTTTCTGAACAGACTGTAACCTTGTACATTAACTGCCCAGTCATAGCTTTTATCCAGCCATGTCTCAGTTATTCCCACTATGTCATAGTTCTCCTCACACATCACTAATTCCAGCTCCCCAGTTTTATTAGTCAGGCTTCTGGCATTAGTATACATACATTTGAGAGGTTTATGTATATTTTTTACCCTACACCTTTCCTTCTGAACTGTTCTAGTCCCTCCTTCCTGTCCTTCCCCAGTCCCACTACCTTGCCCCCGTTCTCTATCTGCACTATCTTCCCCTCCTATAACGTAATTACCCTCCCCCCCAGTCCCTAGTTTAAACACTCCTCCAACATTCTAGCCATCTTTCTCCCCAGCACAGCTGCCCCTTCTCCATTGAGGTGCAGCCCGTCTCTACGATAGAGCCTGTAGCCGATAGAGAAGTCGGCCCAGTTCTCCAGGAACCCAAACTCCTCCTTCCTACACCAGTTCTTGAGCCACTTGTTAATCTCCCTAATCTCCCACTGCCTTTCTTGTGTGGCTCATGGTACAGGCAGTATTTCGGAAAATACTACCTTTGAGGTCCTTGCCCTAAGCTTTTGACCTAATTCCCTGAAATCATTTTTAAGGACTCTCCACCTACTTCTAACTTTGTCATTGGTTCCGATATGGACCATGACCGCTGAATCTTCTCCAGCCCCTCCCAGTAATCTGTCAACCCGATCCGCGATGTGTCAAACTCTAGCGCCAGGAAGACAGCACACTGTTCGGCGATCACGGTCTTTGTGACAGATTTCCCTATCTGTTCCCCTAATAATGGAGTCTCCCACTGCCAGCACCTGTCTGGCCTGCCCTGCTCTCCTGGTCCCCTGCTTACCGGAGCTGACATTCCCCTGACTGGCAGAGGAAGTGTCCGGCTGCAGCAGTGCCATCCCTGGACTGACATCCCCCTCATCTGCCAAACGTGCAAACTTGTTGGGGTGTGTCAGATCAGGGCTAGCCTCCCTGGCACTCTTCCCTCTATCCCGCTTTCTAACTGTTACCCAGCTAGCTACCTCACTTTCCTCAGCCTCCTCTCTGTCACCCTCCCCTTCATCTACCCCAAAGAGTGCTTGCTCGGTGAGAAGCAAACTCTTTTGCAAATTGTCAATGCCTCTCAGTGTTGCAACTTGCCCATTTAGAGACTCGATTAGCGATTCCAAACGGGCAATTTGCTCACATCTTGAACAAATATATACACCCTCGAACGGCTGTTCCAGGACTGCATACATCGTGCAAGATGTGCACTGGACTGCGCTGTCAATTGTGCAACACATACTAAATGGGGATTACAACAGTAAAAAAGTAAAACAGTAAATATGATTTAGAATTAGACCCTGTCTGCTGTAGTTGAAGGACTACCTAGAATTAAGCCAACAACACACAAGGAAATTATAACCAACCTTAGTTTCCAACTCCTTTTCCTAAACTCCTTTTTTTAACTCCACTTAATAAGAAGCCCACTTAGTAGAGCAAGCCTCAGGAAGAGCAAGCTCTAGAGAGTCTAGTGGGTCAATTTATAGCACCTGGATGGCCAGGCCACTCCCCTTAATCAAGCAGAGAAAAAAATAATGGGTTTAAATGGCAACACCCAGCAGAGAAAAAAAAAAGTTTTAAATGGCAGTACTAAAATGCAAAAACATAACTTTCAAGGATCTCTGCTTCAAGCCACACTCAGCCACTCAGCCACCTGCAATCACTCCCACAAAATCACACTCAGCACTAGAACTCCTTTTTTTTAACTCCACTTAATAAGAAGCCCACTTAGTAGAGCAAGCCTCAGGAAGAGCAAGCTCTAGAGAGTCTAGTAGTTCAATTTATAGCACCTGGTTGCCCAGGCCACTCCCCTTAATCAAGCAGAGAAAAAAAAATGGGTTTAAATGGCAACACCCAGCGATCATCTAACCGAGAATTGGCCCATGTAAAGGGCACTATATTAACTCTTGAGAAGGTCATGACATAAAGGCAACTAAGATAGCGGATGGTCCAATATTTAAATGCCTTAAATTGTGAAAGTAAACAGTTTCAGACAATGGCTGTAGTCCTGTCAAGCCTATTTGTCGCAATGTCAGGAAAATAAATGAGAATGGGGAGACACAATGAGAACAGACAGGTTGAGTTCAATGTGTTTGCTATTTTTTATTACCTTTTTGCAGCGCCTAATGAAGACCCAAGGGTTTCCCAAGTATTGAACATTACATTCATGAAGTAGTGCTTGACCCCAGGATTAAGCGGCATTTACATTCTTTCCATCTAACAGCATGGTTGCGAACAATTGAAAATAAGTCATTTTGAATGTCAGAGATCTTGCTGCCCAAGAAAGAGATTTTTTTTTTGTCTTATTTGAGCGTAATGTAAGAGAGAGTCTACAAAACTCGTTTACCAAAAAAGACAATAAAGAGCTTATTGTGCTAGTCAAGAAGATACTACTGTTTGGCTCATGTGGAGAAATGAATGATCTTTATCAAGTTTCTTCTTAATTCCAACCCATTGTTCCTATGCCACATTAGGGCATATGAACATCATAGAGGGGGATACCTCTCTGAGCCGGAACAGACAGGAAGAGCAGAGCCATAAACATGCGGGCTTGAGCTGTCCACATATTTCATGACCGGCCATTAATCTGCCAGTGCTACTGCAAGAAAAATGAATGACCAAAGAAGGCCGCCCTTGCCAAAATCAACTGCATAATAAATGTTTTATGCTGGTTGCCTGTACCTGGAGTTGTCCAACTCCTCCATGCAGGTATGAATGCTTTATCACTCACCAGGCTGGTCCCTCTCTCCGCCAACCCTCCAGATCTAAGGCTTCTTTTCCTGCTGTCAGTGGCAGGCCTGGATGCCAGTGCCCCACATGCATTTCTAAGCCTTCCATTCTCATGCAGATACTGTATTAGGAAAAATGGGAGACATTGCATAGTAGCAAGCCAGACTTCAGTAATATTTTAGCTAGGAGTATGTGGGCTTCACATCAACCAGTACTGGAACAATGATGCAGGGTTTGGGGGCAAGCTAATCACATGAAGGTACATTCACTGTCTACTGCATAAAAAGTTGGCAGCAAAAAAGAACCAAGGAGAAGACTAGCAGATGGTGGAACTCTTGGGTAGTACAGAAGAGGGGAGGGGGGGGGGGGTGCATTTATTGCATGGGGTCTCATGGCGAAAAGCAAACTAATTAAGATACCTTGGGGAAGATTTATCAAACTAGTATAAAGTATAACTGGCTTAGTTGTCCATAGCAACCAATCACATTCCACCATTAATTTTCCAATGGCGTTGTGAAATCTGATTGGTTGATATGGGCAACAGAGCCAATTCTTCTTTACATCAGTTTAACACTTTTCTGTGCCCAGATGGGTTATATATTGACCATTTTATTAATAGGGTATGGGCTCACAGAACAATGGAGTAGTTCATTAAATGATTTCCACCAGATTTTGCCATTAAAAAAATCTAAGTTATGGCACACTTCAAAATATTGCCCAGGTTTCTAGTCATAAACTGGTGCAAAAAGCACAGCAAATCTACACCTCCTCAAAACAGGTGTAGACATTATTTTCTGGCTTAAAGATATTGGCCCATCTGGGACATTGATAGCACATCCCTAGGATATGTCATAAATCTCAGACCCGCTACTCTATAGAGAATGGGCCCCTGATGTGAAGGCCAGTATACTTGGCTATATTCGTCAACCCCATAGCAGTCAACGGAAAGTGCACTGTGCAAGCATGGCCACTTCTCCATTCACAGCTATGGGACTGCCAGAAATAGCCAAGTCAGCATATTCGGAACTCCTATAGCAGTGAATGGGCGGCTTCAGGGGTCCTGTTATGGGATCCGCACCTACCTAACATTGATATGCCATCAATGTACCAGATGGGAAATCCCCTGTAAAGAGAATGCATTGTACTCCAACACACTTAAGTTTAAGATTAGGGAATGACATGCTAGTCTCCATATATCTCCCCTTTTGTTTCTTTCCTATTATCTTCCAGCAAACATCTGATGGCAGCAATTTTAACAACCACTGAAAACACCACAGAAAGCCAACATAAAGGTGATGAACACCTGTGGGGGCATTTTTTTTATTATTGCATTGTACTCATTTTGAGCTAAATTTTTTTTTTTAATTGAGCCCCTTTCTCTCGACATCCTAGAGATTCTCTAGAAGCAGACACTGAATTTTGTCAGGCAGCTCAGCTGATGGCTCCTTATCTCTGACGTCCAAAATACTTATTATAGCTCAATTCTTATCTTACTGATAAGAATGCGGCTTAAGTAAGTGTTTATGACTAGTGTTGAGCGAACAGTTTGAGCATAGTTCGGGTCCGTACCGAATTTTGGGGTGTTCGTGACACGGACCCGAACCCGAACTTTTTCGTAAAAGTTCGGGTTCGGGTTCGTCGTTCGGCATGTATTTTGGCGCATTTTGAAAGGCTGCAAAGCAGCCAATCAACATGCATCATATTACTTGCCCTAAGATGCCATCGCAGCCATGCCTACTATTGGCAAGGCTGTGATTGGCCAAGTGCAGCATGTGACTCAGCCTCTTATAAGCTTGTGCGCACGTCGGGACGTGCTCACTCCCGATGTGAATAGAACAGGGTTAGACGCAGCTGATGCTAGGGTGAGAATAGGCAGGGATAATTGAATAACTGGAAGCAAATTTCTCTCCTCCACCTGTGATTCATCTGAACAACTGCAGCTGAGCTGCTTTTTTGATAGGGATTGGCTATTTTTAGAGTGGCCAGAGTGATTTTTCCATCCACATGTACCCGGGCTGACCGCCGGCCGCCATTTTGCGACTTGTAGTGCTGCAGCAGAAGCTGCCACAGTGTGCATTCCAAAGCTCCAAACAAGTCAGACATCTACACCTGGGATTCAGACCAATAGCGATTTAGCAGCACAGTCCAAGGCTATTTTTTTTAAAGGTTGTGCAGACCATTTTGTGGCACATGTTACTGGGCTGATAGGCGGCGGCCATCTTGGGACTAGTGCTGCAGCACAATCTCTCCCAACGTCCATTAATCACTTGTAATAGTGGTCTGTGCCATAGAAATCCTACATCAGGGACTTGGGTGTGCTTGTGTCACCCCTACTAATACCAGTCCACCTGTAATCCATACAGTGAAAAGCCATAAAGTATTCCAGTGAGGGAATTTTTTTTTTATTTAAAAAAGGCCAAGTTAGTTTATCTGGCGTTCAATATACTAGATACAGTTAGGCCTGCGTTTCATACATCTGGAATTAGCAAACTAATGTGCTGGGGTTGGGAAAACATATATGTACCCATACTAGAATCTGTCAAAGAAAGCGGTACTCACATATAACAGTCATTCCATCTGTAATCCATACAGTCAAAAGACTGAAAGTATTCCAGTGAGGGAATTTTTTTTATTTAAAAAAGGCCAAGTTAGTTTATCTGGCGTTCAATATACTAGATACAGTTAGGCCTGCGTTTCATACATCTGGAATTAGCAAACTAATGTGCTGGGGTTGGGAAAACATATATGTACCCATACTAGAATCTGTCAAAGAAAGCGGTACTCACATATAACAGTCATTCCATCTGTAATCCATACAGTCAAAAGACTGAAAGTATTCCAGTGAGGGAATTTTTTTTATTTAAAAAAGGCCAAGTTAGTTTATCTGGCGTTCAATATACTAGATACAGTTAGGCCTGCGTTTCATACATCTGGAATTAGCAAACTAATTTGCTGGGGTTGGGAAAACATATATGTACCCATACTAGAATCTGTCAAAGAAAGCGGTACTCACATATAACAGTCATTCCATCTGTAATCCATACAGTCAAAAGACTGAAAGTATTCCAGTGAGGGAATTTTTTTATTTAAAAAAGGCCAAGTTAGTTTATCTGGCGTTCAATATACTAGATACAGTTAGGCCTGCGTTTCATACATCTGGAATTAGCAAACTAATGTGCTGGGGTTGGGAAAACATATATGTACCCATACTAGAATCTGTCAAAGAAAGCGGTACTCACATATAACAGTCATTCCATCTGTAATCCATACAGTCAAAAGACTGAAAGTATTCCAGTGAGGGAATTTTTTTTATTTAAAAAAGGTCAAGTTAGTTTATCTGGCGTTCAATATACTAGATACAGTTAGGCCTGCGTTTCATACATCTGGAATTAGCAAACTAATGTGCTGGGGTTGGGAAAACATATATGTACCCATACTAGAATCTGTCAAAGAAAGCGGTACTCACATATAACAGTCATTCCATCTGTAATCCATACAGTCAAAAGACTGAAAGTATTCCAGTGAGGGGATTTTGCTTATAAAAAATAATATATTTCATTGTGGTGCGAGTTGAATCGCAACAATGAAGAAAAATACTATTAAGGGACGAGGACGCGGTCGTGGTGGTGTCCGTGGAGCCTCTGTTGCTGGTAGAGGACGTGGCCGTTCGGCCCCAGGCGCACACAGTAGGGAACGAACTCCCTCAACTAGCCGGCAGAATGTACCGCAATATCTCGTGGGGCACAATGCCGCTCTTAGGATGGTAAGGCCTGAGCAGGTACAGGCATTAATCGATTGGGTGGCCGACAGTGCTTCCAGCACGTTCACCACATGGTCTTCCACCCAGTCTTCTGCGGAAAGCGCACAGGTGGCACCTGAAAACCAAGCCCATCAGTCTGTCACATCACCCCCAAGCATATCAGGGAAACGGTCTGAGCCACAAGTTATGCAGCAGTCTCTTCTTCTGTTTGAAGACTCTGCTTCCAGGGTTTCCCAGGGGCGTCCACCTAGCCCTTCCCCAGTGGAGGAAGACATACCATGCACTGACGCACAACCAGTTATGTCTCCAGATGAAGAGGACATGGGAATACCACCACAGCAGAGTCACCGACTCTCTGATGATGACGAAACACAGGTGCCCACTGCCGCGTCTTTTTGCAGTGTGCAGACTGAACAGGAGGAGGTCAGGGAGGGAGACTGGGTGGAAGACGATGCAGAGGACGATGAGGTCTTAGACCCCACATGGACTGAAGGTCGTGGCGATGACTTTCACAGTTCAGAGGAAGAGGTAGTGGTGAGACCGAGACAACAGCGAAGCCAAAGAGGGAGCAGGGGGCCAAAGCAGACGAGCCGCCGCCCCCAGAGTTCGCCTGCTACTGGACATCGCCAACAGGGACCCAGCCCCACAAAGGCAGCTTCAAAGAGTTCCCTGGCATGGCACTTCTTTAAACAATGTCCTACCGACAAGACCCGAGTGACTTGCACGCTCTGCCATCAGAGCCTGAGGCGAGGCATTAACGTTCTGAACCTCAGCACAACCTGCATGACCAGGCATCTACATGCAAAGCATGAACTGCAGTGGGGTACACACCTTAAAAACCAGGCACTCGCTGAGGCTCCCCCTGCTCCCTCTACCGCTGCTGCCTCGGCTTCCGCCTCGAGAGGAATGTTGCCACCTGCCGAGCAGCAAACAGAGGATGTGCCACCGACACCACCACCACCGCCACCGTCAACTAGCGTCTCCACTATATCACACAGCAGCGTTCAGCTCTCAATATCTCAAACCTTAGAGAGGAAGCGCAAATTCCCCCCGAGTCACCCTCGAGCCCTTGGCCTGAACGCCAGCATTTCTAAACTGCTGGCCTTTGAAATGCTGTCATTCCGGCTGGTGGACACAGACAGCTTCAAAAAGCTGATGGCCATGGCTGTCCCGCAGTATGTGGTTCCCAGCCGCCACTACTTCTCCAAGACAGCCGTGCCTTCCCTGCACATGCAAGTGTCCGATAAAATCAAGTGTGCACTGCGCAACGCCATTTGTGGCAAGGTCCACCTAACCACAGATACGTGGACCAGTAAGCACGGCCAGGGACGCTATATCTCACTAACTGCACACTGGATGAATGTAGTGGCGGCTGGGCCCCCGGCGGACAGTTCCTTGGCGCACGTCCTTCCGCCCCCTAGGATCGCAGGGCATCATTCTCTGCCTCCTGTAGCCTCCTCCTCCTACTCGGCTTCCTCCTCCACTGCTTCCACCAGCTCATCCGGTCAGCCACACACCTTCACCACCAACTTCAGCACAGCCCGGGGTAAACGTCAGCAGGCCATTCTGAAACTCATATGTTTGGGGGACAGGCCCCACACCGCACAGGAGTTGTGGCGGGGTATTGAACAACAGACCGACGAGTGGTTTCTGCCGGTGGGCCTCAAGCCAGGCCTGGTGGTATGCGATAATGGGCGAAATCTCGTGGCAGCTCTGGGACTAGCCGGTTTGACGCACATCCCTTGCCTGGCGCATGTGCTGAACTTGGTGGTGCAGAGGTTCATTCACCACTACCCCAACATGTCAGAGCTGCTGCATAAAGTGCGGGCCGTCTGTGCGCTCTTCCGCCGTTCACATCCTGCCGCTGCTCGCCTGTCTGCGCTACAGCGGAACTTCGGCCTTCCCGCTCACCGCCTCATATGCGACGTGCCCACCCGGTGGAACTCCACCTTGCACATGCTGGAGAGACTGTGCGAGCAGCAGCAGGCCATAGTGGAGTTTCAGCTGCAGCACGCTCGCGTCAGTCGTACTGCCGAACAGCACCACTTCACCACCAATGATTGGGCCTCCATGCGAGACCTGTGTGCCCTGCTGCGCTGTTTCGAGTACTCCACCAACATGGCCAGTGGCGATGACACTGTTATCAGCGTTACAATACCACTTCTATGTCTCCTTGAGAAAACACTTAGGGCAATGATGTTAGAGGAGGTGGCCCAGGTGGAGGAGGAGGAGGAGGAGGATGAGGGCTCGTTTCTAACACTTTCGGGCCAGTCTGTTCGAAGTGGCTCAGAGGGAGGTTTGTTTAAGCAGCAGAGGACAGGTTCACAAGTCGCCAGCCAAGGCACTGTACTGGAGGACGAGGAGGATGAGGAGGAGGAGGTGGAGGGGGACGAGGATGACGCAAGTTCACAGCGGGGTGGCAGCCCAGGCCCATCACTGGTGCGTGGCTGGGGGGATACGGTGGACGATGACGATACGCCTCCCACAGAGGACAGCTTGTCCTTACCCATGGGTAGCCTGGCCCACATGAGCGAATATATGCTCCAATGCCTGCGCAACGACAGCAGAGTTGCCCACGTTTTAACGTGTGCAGACTACTGGGTGGCCACCCTGCTGGATCCCCGGTATAAAGACAATGTGCCCACTTTAATTCCTGAACTGGAGCGCGACCGTAAGATGCGCGAGTACAAGCGCACGCTGATAGAGGCGCTCTTGAGAGCATTCCCACATGTCACAGGGGAACAGGTGGAAGGTGAAGGCAGAGGAGTGGCAAGAGGTCGCCAACGCAGCTGTGTCACGGCCAGCTCATCTGAGGGCAGGGTTAGCATGGCAGAAATGTGGAAAAGTTTTGTCTCCACGCCACAACTATCTGCACCGACACCTGATACGGAACGTGTTAGCAGGAGGCAGCATTTCACTAACATGGTTGAACAGTATGTCTGCACACCCCTCCACATCCTGACGGATGGTTTGGCCCCATTCAACTACTGGGTTTCGAAATTGTCCACGTGGCCAGAGTTAGCATGTTATGCCTTGGAGGTGCTTTCCTGCCCGGCGGCCAGCGTTTTATCTGAACGCGTATTCAGCACGGCAGGGGGCGTCATTACTGACAAGCGCAGCCGCCTGTCCACAGCCAACGTGGACAAGCTGACCTTCAAAAAGATGAACCAGGCATGGATCCCACAGGACCTGTCCCTCCCTTGTGCAGAGTAGTCCTTATTAACTGCCTAAAACATGTCTTGTTGTGCTACGGGCCACTTCTTTATTTGATACAAATTTTATGAAACCCACAGTTGAATGAAACTCTTCTCTGTCTGGGCGCCGGGGCCTAACCAGATGAAAGTGGCCGGTTAAACTAACGGGTGACATGAAGCCATAACCTCTGCCATGCTACCTCTGTCTTCTGTCTGGGTGCTGAGGCCTAAGTCAAATAAAGCGGTCTTCTGCTGTGCTGGGGGATATGAAGCTAATCTCTGACCTCTCTCCTCTGTCTGGGTCCAAAGGCCTAAATCACTGAAAGAGGCCTTCTCCTGTGGTGTGTGATATGATGCCAGAATATGTGCTGTGGGGCCTCTCTCCTCTTCCTGGGTGCAGGGGTCAAATAAACTAAATTGTGGCCTACTCCTGTGGTGGCTGATATGATGCCAGAATATGTGCTGTGGTGCCTCTCTCCTCTTCCTGGGTGCAGGGGTCAAAGTAACTAAATGGTAGCTTCTCCTGTGGTGGCTGATATGATGCCAGAATATGTGCTGTGGGGCCTCTCTCCTCTTCCTGGGTGCAGGGGTCAAAGTAACTCAATGGTGGCTTCTCCTGTGGTGGCTGATATGATGCCAGAATATGTGCTGTGGTGCCTCTCTCCTCTGTCTGGGTCCAAAGGCCTAAATCACTGAAAGAGGCCTTCTCCTGTGGTGTGTGATATGATGCCTGAATATGTGCTGTGGTGCCTCTCTCCTCTTCCTGGGTGCGGGGGTCAAAGTAACTCAATGGTGGCTTCTCCTGTGGTGGCTGATATGATGCCAGAATATGTGCTGTGGGGCCTCTCTCCTCTTCCTGGGTGCAGGGGTCAAATAAACTAAATTGTGGCCTACTCCTGTGGTGGCTGATATGATGCCAGAATATGTGCTGTGGTGCCTCTCTCCTCTTCCTGGGTGCAGGGGTCAAAGTAACTAAATGGTGGCTTCTCCTGTGGTGGCTGATATGATGCCAGAATATGTGCTGTGGGGCCTCTCTCCTCTTCCTGGGTGCAGGGGTCAAAGTAACTCAATGGTGGCTTCTCCTGTGGTGGCTGATATGATGCCAGAATATGTGCTGTGGTGCCTCTCTCCTCTTCCTGGGTGCGGGGGTCAAAGTAACTCAATGGTGGCTTCTGCTGTGGTGGCTGATATGATGCCAGAATATGTGCTGTGGTGCCTCTCTCCTCTTCCTGGGTGCAGGGGTCAAAGTAACTAAATGGTGGCTTCTCCTGTGGTGGTTGATATGATGCCTGATTCTCTGCTGTGAAACCTCTCTCCTCCATCTGGGTGTAGGGGTCAAAGTCTTTCAAAGTCGCCTTCTCCTGTGCTGATTGATATAAAGCTGATGGTTGTGCCATCTGACATGGTTGCCAGGGTCTGATTCAATGGGGGCCTACTCCTGTGGTGGGTGATCTAAATGCCTGATTCTCTGCTGTGAAACCTCTCTCCTCCGTCTGGGTGTAGGGGTCAAAGTCTTTCAAAGTCGCCTTCTCCTGTGCTGATTGATATGAAGCTGATGGTTGTGCCATCTGACATGGTTGCCGGGGTCCCATTAAATTGTGGCCTACTCCTGTGGTGGTTGATATGATGCCTGATTCTCTGATGTGGAACCTCTCTCCTCTGTTTGGGTGAAGGGGTCAAAGTAACTAAATGGTGGCTTCTCCTGTGGTGGCTGATATGATGCCAGAATATGTGCTGTGGGGCCTCTCTCCTCTTCCTGGGTGCAGGGGTCAAAGTAACTCAATGGTGGCTTCTCCTGTGGTGGCTGATATGATGCCAGAATATGTGCTGTGGTGCCTCTCTCCTCTTCCTGGGTGCGGGGGTCAAAGTAACTCAATGGTGGCTTCTCCTGTGGTGGCTGATATGATGCCAGAATATGTGCTGTGGTGCCTCTCTCCTCTTCCTGGGTGCGGGGGTCAAAGTAACTCAATGGTGGCTTCTCCTGTGGTGGCTGATATGATGCCAGAATATGTGCTGTGGTGCCTCTCTCCTCTTCCTGGGTGCAGGGGTCAAAGTAACTAAATGGTGGCTTCTCCTGTGGTGGTTGATATGATGCCTGATTCTCTGCTGTGAAACCTCTCTCCTCCATCTGGGTGTAGGGGTCAAAGTCTTTCAAAGTCGCCTTCTCCTGTGCTGATTGATATAAAGCTGATGGTTGTGCCATCTGACATGGTTGCCAGGGTCTGATTCAATGGGGGCCTACTCCTGTGGTGGGTGATCTAAATGCCTGATTCTCTGCTGTGAAACCTCTCTCCTCCGTCTGGGTGTAGGGGTCAAAGTCTTTCAAAGTCGCCTTCTCCTGTGCTGATTGATATGAAGCTGATGGTTGTGCCATCTGACATGGTTGCCGGGGTCCCATTAAATTGTGGCCTACTCCTGTGGTGGTTGATATGATGCCTGATTCTCTGATGTGGAACCTCTCTCCTCTGTTTGGGTGAAGGGGTCAAAGTAACTAAATGGTGGCTTCTCCTGTGGTGGCTGATATGATGCCAGAATATGTGCTGTGGGGCCTCTCTCCTCTTCCTGGGTGCAGGGGTCAAAGTAACTCAATGGTGGCTTCTCCTGTGGTGGCTGATATGATGCCAGAATATGTGCTGTGGTGCCTCTCTCCTCTTCCTGGGTGCGGGGGTCAAAGTAACTCAATGGTGGCTTCTCCTGTGGTGGCTGATATGATGCCAGAATATGTGCTGTGGTGCCTCTCTCCTCTTCCTGGGTGCGGGGGTCAAAGTAACTCAATGGTGGCTTCTCCTGTGGTGGCTGATATGATGCCAGAATATGTGCTGTGGTGCCTCTCTCCTCTTCCTGGGTGCGGGGGTCAAAGTAACTCAATGGTGGCTTCTGCTGTGGTGGCTGATATGATGCCAGAATATGTGCTGTGGTGCCTCTCTCCTCTTCCTGGGTGCAGGGGTCAAAGTAACTAAATGGTGGCTTCTCCTGTGGTGGTTGATATGATGCCTGATTCTCTGCTGTGAAACCTCTCTCCTCCATCTGGGTGTAGGGGTCAAAGTCTTTCAAAGTCGCCTTCTCCTGTGCTGATTGATATAAAGCTGATGGTTGTGCCATCTGACATGGTTGCCAGGGTCTGATTCAATGGGGGCCTACTCCTGTGGTGGGTGATCTAAATGCCTGATTCTCTGCTGTGAAACCTCTCTCCTCCGTCTGGGTGTAGGGGTCAAAGTCTTTCAAAGTCGCCTTCTCCTGTGCTGATTGATATGAAGCTGATGGTTGTGCCATCTGACATGGTTGCCGGGGTCCCATTAAATTGTGGCCTACTCCTGTGGTGGTTGATATGATGCCTGATTCTCTGATGTGGAACCTCTCTCCTCTGTTTGGGTGAAGGGGTCAAAGTAACTAAATGGTGGCTTCTCCTGTGGTGGCTGATATGATGCCAGAATATGTGCTGTGGGGCCTCTCTCCTCTTCCTGGGTGCAGGGGTCAAAGTAACTCAATGGTGGCTTCTCCTGTGGTGGCTGATATGATGCCAGAATATGTGCTGTGGTGCCTCTCTCCTCTTCCTGGGTGCGGGGGTCAAAGTAACTCAATGGTGGCTTCTCCTGTGGTGGCTGATATGATGCCAGAATATGTGCTGTGGTGCCTCTCTCCTCTTCCTGGGTGCGGGGGTCAAAGTAACTCAATGGTGGCTTCTCCTGTGGTGGCTGATATGATGCCAGAATATGTGCTGTGGTGCCTCTCTCCTCTTCCTGGGTGCAGGGGTCAAAGTAACTAAATGGTGGCTTCTCCTGTGGTGGTTGATATGATGCCTGATTCTCTGCTGTGAAACCTCTCTCCTCCATCTGGGTGTAGGGGTCAAAGTCTTTCAAAGTCGCCTTCTCCTGTGCTGATTGATATAAAGCTGATGGTTGTGCCATCTGACATGGTTGCCAGGGTCTGATTCAATGGGGGCCTACTCCTGTGGTGGGTGATCTAAATGCCTGATTCTCTGCTTTGAAACCTCTCTCCTCCGTCTGGGTGTAGGGGTCAAAGTCTTTCAAAGTCGCCTTCTTCTGTGCTGATTGATATGAAGCTGATGGTTGTGCCATCTGACATGGTTGCCGGGGTCCCATTAAATTGGGGCCTACTCCTGTGGTGGGTGATCTAAATGCCTGATTCTCTGCTTTGAAACCTCTCTCCTCCGTCCGGGTGTAGGGGTCAAAGTCTGTCAAAGTCGCCTTCTCCTGTGCTGATTGATATAAAGCTTATGCTTGTGCCATCTGACATGGTTGCCGGGGTCTGATTCAATGGTGGCCTACTCCTGTGGTGGGTGATCTAAATGCCTGATTCTCTGCTGTGTAACCTCTCTCCTCCGTCTGGGTGTAGGGGTCAAAGTAACTAAATGGTGGCCTACTCCTGTGGTGGGTGATATGATGCCTGGTTCTCTGCTGTGGGACCTCTCTCCTTTGTCTGGGTGCTGTGGTCAAAATAATAGTAAGTGACCTTCTCCATTGGTGGGTGACTTGAAGCCTGATTCTGTGCTATGGGACCTCACTCCAATTAATATTGTTTAATTTTTATTTATTTTATGTTAACTCATCATTTCCCTATCTACATTTGTTTGCAGGGGATTTAACTACATTTTGCTGCCTTTTGCAGCCCTCTAGCCCTTTCCGGGTGTGTTTTACAGCCTTTTTAGTGCCCAAAAGTTCGGGTCCCCATTGACTTCTATGGGGTTCGGGTTCGGGATGTAGTTCGGGTCGAGTTCGGATCCCGAACCCGAACATTTTTCGAAAGTTCGGCCGAACTCGTCGAACCCGAACATCCAGGTGTTCGCTCAACTCTATTTATGACCTTTTAGTAATTTAGAGATGAGGTTTATTAGATGAGCAGCACAAAGTGAATGTTAAAGCAAAATTCACACAGCTAGACAAACACTTTATCCTTTTGTAATAGAATGGCTCAATATTTTTTTAATAAAGACCAATTGAAGAAATTTCCCCCCCCCCCCAAAACTAGTAAAACACAATTATAAAAAAATGCTCCGAAGGTTTACATAGCCTTTTCACTGTGACTGGAATTTGAAAGTTCTATGCTAGAAAATTAGTGTAAAAAAATTAAAAAGTTTTGGGCAAGTTTTGTATCCAAAATTTTAATTTTTTTCTCTATTTTATGCCACCTCCATGGATCTCCTAGAGATGCACCAAAATTATTAAGTGGCATGAGCCTTTTATTAATTTTTGCACATTGCTCTACCCTTGTGTAAATTTAAGACGGATTCTCAGAATAGGCTATTATTATATGATTGGTGGGTGAGCACCGACACCGGGTACTGCGGTTCCTATTCCACATACTGACCTTGTAATTGGCTGTGTGATTTTTCTATTTTTTTTCTAACCTGCTTCTACTTTCTATATCTATTGTTTTGACTCTTTTGGCCTATTTGAAGATTGCTTCTTCTATGTCCAAGATAGTTGTCCATTATGGCTAATGTTCTGTTTGCCATGGGTCTAGTTCCTGTTCAAGTTCTCATCCTATACTGCTTTGCCTGTTTATTTTCCTCCTGTTATTGGTGAGCTAAAGTTGAGACCCATTACCTGTGGTTAAGCAGTTAAGTACATTTTTGTATGAGACTTTGGTGTAAACTGGCCACAACTCTGTTCCACTACCAACTTTTGGTTTCTTTAACCCAATGGAGGACTTTTCTTTGACTGTCCACATATCCCATGAGAAATAAACTCAAGTGGCAAGTGATTGACTTTCAAAATAAGGGTTGACTTCTGCTAGACCTTTGAGATAAAGGATCTTCTGTTAGTTCAGTCTGACTATGTTATGTTTCTCCATGGGTCTTTTTCTGATAAAATTATATACTGTATGCAACAAAGAAATGGTACAGTTTACCCAATTAGTGTCTTCACGTGGCCTGCAGATGGGGTCTGCATGCTGCTAGCGGTACAACAAGCTGTGTAAACATCCAGGAGTAATATAAGCTGATTGTTCAGCACCACACGATCCAGATATTTTATGCAAATCTTCATGCTAAAACACCACTTTCAGCATTTACAGGCATCTACGCATTTGTAGCTCATAGCTTAAAGCTTATTTGTTCGAAACGTATAAGCAGACTGTGATGCTGATAGGATGTTAAACATACAGATTTGAATAAAATATCTGGACTTCAATCTTGTGGCATTGGATCCTCCACCTACAATGCTATCTACTGCTATCATTTTAAATAATAACATTAACTCCTTGACAACATGTGCCATACATGTACTGTGCATTGTTGCCTCTTTGAAAATGGCACCAGCTCCAAAGCAGAGCTGGTGTCATAGCCGCCTGGTGCCTACTGTTTAAACCTAATGTCTGTGATCAGTGATAATGTTGTTCACAGATATTTAACCCCTCAGATGTCTTGGTTACCTTGTGACCATGGCATCTGATGCAGCTTTCCCCACATGGAGATCAGGAAAGCCGTTCATTCTCTCTAATAGCCTGGACCACTCTGAAGAGTTATTACAGCTGTAGATCTTATGGAAGCCTGCCTACACTAATTCATTGCAGTGTATGGAAGAAGTGACCTGAAGATAGAACAGACAAGCACTCTAGGGGGGGCTTAAAAAAGTAAAAAAAAAAAAAAAGTATAAAAAAATATATAAAAATTCCCTCCCCTATCCCCATAATAAAAATTAACAATTAAAAAATAAAGATCATATGCTCTGGTAAGTCCCAAAATGCCTAGAATATTTAAATATAAACTTCAATAAAAAAAAATCAAAATGGAAAATTTGCATTTTTTTCGTTCCAATAAAAACTATGGATTGCCTTGCAATAATGAGCACTAAAACAGCTCTGTAGGTAAAATGAAAAAAAAAAAGTTATGGAGATCAGAATATGGTGATGGAAGAAAAAAAAAAAAAGAAAAAAAAAGTTTTATGTGATATTGCTATAATCTAACATGGAGAATAAAGTGAACATGAGAGTTTTACAGAATAGGGAAGACCGTAAAAATGAAACAAATTAAAACTATAGGGCAATTGTGTTTTTCTCAAATTATTTTTTTCAAAGCCCCCCATTTGGAAGCTTCCCATTACAATGTTCACAATATAACTAGAGATGTCCCGAACTATTCGCCGCCGAACAGTTCCCGGCGAACATAGCTTGTTCGCGTTCGCCGCGACATATGCGATGTTCGGTCCGCCCCCTATTCGTCATCATTGTGTAAACTTTGACCCTGTACCTCACAGTCAGCAGACACATTCCAGCCAATCAGCAGCAGACCCTCCCTCCCAGAGCCTCCCACCTCCTGGACAGCATCCATTTTAGATTCATTCGGAAGCTGCAGTCTTAGTGAGAGGAGGGACAGTGCTGCTGCTGATTTAATAGGGAAATCGATAGCTAGGCAAGTGTATTCAGTGTCCACTACAGTCCTGAAAGACTCATCTGATCTCTGCTGTAAAGGGCTAGAACATCAGTAGCTTGCATTTAAAAAAAACAAAAAACTTTTTTGACTGTAATATAATAGCAGTCAGTTGCATGCAGGCGTGTGTGTTTCATGCCCTGCAAGTGCACAGTGTCACCAGTGCAACTCATATCTGGTGTCACAGTAGATTACATAAAAAAAAACAACAACAATTTTGACTGTAAAATAATAGCAGTCAGTTGCCTGCGCAAGTGTTTGTGTGTTTAAGGCCCTGCTGCAAGTGCAGTGTCACCAGCGCAACTCATATCTGGTGTCACAGTAGCTTGCACGCATAGTACAACTAAACTAATCTAAAAAAAATGACAGGCAGAGGCAGGCCACCCCGCAGGGGCCGTCGTGGTCGTGGTGCTGTGATTCCCTTTGGCCCTAGGATAATGCCCAGTGTTCAGAGGCCACGTACCCTGAAATCGAAAGGTTCTGAGGACATAGTTGACTGGCTAACACAGGACACCTAATCTTCTACAGCTTCCGCTTGGAACCTTGACGCACCATCCTCCTCCAGCTCAGCTTCGGGCACCTCTCAAGTTACCACTCGCCCGCCTGCCGCCACCACCAACACTAGCACCACAGCCGCTTCACTTGATCTGTCAGAGGAGTTATTTACACATCAGTTGGAAGAAATGAGTGATGCGCAACCATTATTGCCAAAGGATGTAGATAACAGGGATATGTCTCAGTCAGGCAGCATTACACACATGGATGTACGGTGTGATGATGATGATGTTGTACCCGCTGCTGCTTCCTTTGCTGAGTTGTCAGATACAAGTGAAGCGGTTGATGATGACGATGTGTCCGTGGATGTCACGTGGGTACCCGCTCGAAGAGAAGAAGAACAGGGGGAAAGTTCAGATGGGGAGACAGAGAGGAGGAGACGAGTTGGAAGCAGGGGGAGGTCGTCGCAAGGAGCTAGTGGCACAGTCAGACAGCATGCATCGGCACCCGGGGTCAGCCAGACAGCACGCCAATCAACGCATGCTGTTGCCACCACCAGAATGCCGTCATTGCAGAGATCAGCAGTGTGGCATTTTTTGTGTGTGTCTGCCTCTGACAACAGCGATGCCATTTGCAACCTGTGCCAAAATAAACTGAGTCGTGGGAAGTCCAACACCCACCTAGGTACAACTGATTTGCGAAGGCACATGATCGCACATCACAAACGCCTATGGGATCAACACATGAGTACAAGCAGCACACAAACTCAAAGCCGCCATCCTCCTCCTGGTCCAGCATCTTCAGCCACGTCAACCACTGCTTTCCTCCTTGCCCCCTCTCAACCATCCGCAACTCCGTCTCTCTCGTTGAGCAGTTCCTGCTCATCTGCCCACAGTCAGGAGTCTGTCAAGGACATGTTTGAGCGTAAGAAGCCAATGTCACAAAGTCACCCCCTTGCCTAGCGTCTGACAGCTGGCTTGTCGGAACTCTTAGCCCACCAGCTTTTACCATACAAGCTGGTGGAGTCTGAGGCCTTCAAAAAATTTGGAGCTATTGGGACACCGCAGTGGAAGGTACCTGGCTGAAATTTCTTTGCACAAAAGGCAATTCCCAACCTGTTCTCGATTGTGCAAAAGGAAGTAATGGCATGTCTGGCACACAGTGTTGGGGCAAGGGTCCATCTGACCACTGATACCTGGTCTGCAAAGCACGGTCAGGGTAGGTGTATCACCTACACTGCGCATTGGGTAAACCTGCTGACGGCTGCCAAGCATGGAATGCGTGACTCTGCAGAGGAGTTGGTGACACCGCCACGACTTGCAGGCAGGCCTGCTGCCACCTCCTCTACTCCTCCTACTCCATCCTCTTCCATAACCTCCTCGGCTGAGTCCTCTTCTGCTGCTGCGTCTTGCTCCACATCAACGGCACCCCCCCAGCTCCCCAGGGGCTATTCCACATCCCGGATACGACAGTGTCACGTCGTCTTGGGGTTGACTTGCCTGAAAGCAGAGAGTCACACCGTACCAGCACTCCTGTCCGCTCTGAACGCACAGGTGGATCAGTGGCTGACTCCGCACCAACTGGAGATCGGCAAAGTGGTGTGTGACAATGGAAGCAATTTGTTGGCTGCATTGAATTTGGGCAAGTTGACACATGTGCCGTGCATGGCACATGTGTGTAATCTGATCGTACAACACTTTGTGCATAAGTACCCAGGCTTACAGGATGTCCTCAAGCAGGCCAGGAAGGTGTGTGGCCATTTCAGGCGTTCCTACACGGCCATGGCACATTTTTCAGATACCCAGCGGCGAAACAACATGCCAGTGAGGCGCTTTATTTGCGACAGCCCGACACATTGGAATTCAATACTCCTAATGTTCGACCGCCTGCTCCAACAAGAAAAAGCCGTCAATGAGTATTTGTATGACCGGGGTGCTAGGACAGCCTCTGCGGAGCTGGGAATTTTTTTGCCACGTTACTGGACGCTCATGCGCAATGCCTGTAGGCTCATGTGTCCTTTTGAGGAGGTGACAAACCTAGTCATCACACCGAAGGCACCATCAGCGACATCATCCCATTTGTTTTCTTCCTGGAGCGTGCCCTGCGAAGAGTCCTGAATCAGGCCATAGATGAGCGTGAAGAGGAAGAGTTGTTGTCACCATCACCACCAGAAACAGCCTTATCAGCATCGCTTGCTGGACCTGCGGCAACGCTGGATGAGGAGTGTGAGGAAGAGGAGTCAGAGGAGGAATGTTGCTTTGAGGAGGAGGATGAAGACCAACCGTTGTCACCTATCTGGTACCCGTGGTGTTGTACGTGGCTGGGGGGAAGAAAATACCTTCAGTGAGATCACTGAGGACGAGGAACGGGACATGAGTAGCTTGGCATCCAACCTTGTGCAAATGGGGTCTTTCATGCTGTCGTGCCTGTTGAGAGACCCTCGTATAAAAAGACTGAAGGAGAACGACTCGACCGACAAGTAGCAGACTACCTCGCCTTAACTGCAGATATCGACACTCTGAGGAGCGATGAACCCCCTGACTACTGGGTGTGCAGGCTTGACCTGTGGCCTGAGCTATCCCAATTTCCAATAGAACTTCTGGCCTGCTCCGCTTCAAGTGTCCTGTCAGAAAGGACCTTTAGTGCAGCAGAAGGTATTGTCACTGAGAAGAGAACTCGCCTAGGTCAAAAAAGTCTAGATTACCTCACCTTTATTAAGATGAATAAGGCATGGATCCTGAAGGGACTGACAGTGGGCGATACATTCGACTAAAAAAGGCCTGATGAGATGAGCTAAAAATGGGCTAAAAATGGTCCACACGCTGCTGTAATTTATGTCTGAATGCCGGATGACTTGTGTGACTTATCCGCCACCAACTAGGGTTCAAGCCGCAATGTTTTAGGGCACTTTCTGCCTGGGAAACATCAATTTTTCTGGCCGCTGCTACAGCAGCGCTGCAACAATACCTAATTTTTCAGGCAAAAACAAAACAAAAAAAAAAGTCACATACTTTACAGACCAAAAGTTTGGACACACCTTCTCATTCTATGACTATGAAAATTGTCGATTCACACTGAAGGCATCAAAACTATGAATTAACACATGTGGAATTATATACATAACAAACAAGTGTGAAACAACTGAAAATATGTCATATTCTAGGTTCTTCAAAGTAGCCACCTTTGATTACTGCTTTGCACACTCTTGGCATTCTCTTGATGAGCTTCAAGAGGTAGTCCCCTGAAATGGTTTTCACTTCACAGGTGTGCCCTGTCAGGTTTAATAAGTGGGATTTCTTGCCTTATAAATGGGGTAGGGACCATCAGTTGCGTTGAGTAGAAGTCAGCTGGATACACAGCTGATAGTCCTACTGAATAGACTGTTAGAATTTGTATTATGGCAAGAAAAAGCAGCTAAGTAAAGAAAAACGAGTGGCCATCATTACTTTAACCACCTCAGCCCCTATTGCTTAAACACCCTTAATGACCAGGCCACTTTTTACACTTCTGACCTACACTACTTTCACCGTTTATTGCTCGGTCATGCAACTTACCACCCAAATGAATTTTACCTCCTTTTCTTCTCACTAATAGAGCTTTCATTTGGTGGTATTTCATTGCTGCTGACATTTTTACTTTTTTTGTTATTAATCGAAATTTAACAATTTTTTTGCAAAAAAAATGACATTTTTCACTTTCAGTTGTAAAATTTTGCAAAAAAAACGACATCCATATATAAATTTTTCTCTAAATTTATTGTTCTACATGTCTTTGATAAAAAAAAATGTTTGGGTAAAAAAAAAATGGTTTGGGTAAAAGTTATAGCGTTTACAAACTTTGGTACAAAAATGTGAATTTCCGCTTTTTGAAGCAGCTCTGACTTTCTGAGCACCTGTCATGTTTCCTGAGGTTCTACAATGCCCAGACAGTACAAACACCCCACAAATGACCCCATTTCGGAAAGTAGACAACCTAAGGTATTCGCTGATGGGCATAGTGAGTTCATAGAACTTTTTATTTTTTGTCACAAGTTAGTGGAAAATGATGATTTTTTTTTATTTTTATTTTTTTTCTTACAAAGTCTCATATTCCACTAACTTGTGACAAAAAATAAAAACTTCTATGAACTCACTATGCCCATCAGCGAATACCTTGGGGTGTCTTCTTTCCAAAATGGGGTCACTTGTGGGGTAGTTATACTGCCCTGGCATTCTAGGGGCCCAAATGTGTGGTAAGAAGTTTGAAATCAAAATGTGTAAAAAATGACCGATGAAATCCGAAAGGTGCTCTTTGGAATGTGGGCCCCTTTGCCCACCTAGGCTGCAAAAAAGTGTCACACATGTGGTATCTCCGTACTCAGGAGAAGTTGGGCAATGTGTTTTGGGGTGTCATTTTACATATACCCATGCTGGGTTAGATAAATATCTTGGTCAAATGCCAACTTTGTATAAAAAAATGGGAAAAGTTGTCTTTTGCCAAGATATTTCTCTCACCCAGCATGGGTATATGTAAAATGACACCCCAAAACACATTGCCCAACTTCTCCTGAGTACGGAGATACCACATGTGTGACACTTTTTTGCAGCCTAGGTGGGCAAAGGTGCCCAAATTCCTTTTAGGAGGGCATTTTTAGACATTTGGATCCCAGACTTCTTCTCACGCTTTAGGGCCCCTAAAAAGCCAGGGCAGTATAAATACCCCACATGTGACCCCATTTTGGAAAGAAGACACCCCAAGGTATTCAATGAGGGGCCTGGCGAGTTCATAGAAATTTTTTTTTTTTGGCATAAGTTAGCGGAAATTGATTTTTATTTTATTTTTTCTCACAAAGTCTCACTTTCCGCTAACTTGGGACAAAAATTTAAATCTTTCATGGACTCAATATGCCCCTCAGCGAATACCTTGGGGTGTCTTCTTGGGTGTTTGTACTGCCCTGGCATTTGAGGGTCTCCGCAATCATTACATGTATGGCCAGCATTAGGAGTTTCTGCTATTCTCCTTATATTGAGCATACAGGTAATGAGATTTTTTTTTCCCGTTCAGCTTCTGGGCTGAAAGAAAAAAAATGAACGGCACAGATTTCTTCATTCACATCGATCAATGTGGATGAAAAAATCTCTGCCAAAAAAAGAAAAAGGAGGGGAAAGGCGTCTGCCAGGACATAGG